>NC_041710.1:4394125-4452554 GCF_900700375.1 Denticeps clupeoides
TCAGCATTTAACACTGTCATCCCCTCTAAGCTAATCTCTAAACTTAGAGCCCTGGACATCAACACCTCACTTTGCAACTGGATTATGGACTTCTGACCAGCAGACCACAGCATGTAAGGTCAGGCCACATCCGCTCCACTACTGTCACGCTCAACACTGGTGTACCACAGGGCTGTGTGCTGAGCCCCTTCCTCTACTCCCTCTTCACCCATGACTGCCGACCTATGTATGGATCAAACTCCGTTATTAAGTTTGCAGATGACACCACGGTGATAGGTCTCATCGACAACAACGATGAGACTGCCTACAGGGAGGAGGTCCAGCATCTGGCCACTTGGTGCACAGAAAATAACCTTCTTTTAAACACCACCAAGACCAAGGAGCTCATTGTGGACTTCAGGAGGGAGAGAAGAGGCTCGCATGATCCCATCCACATCAATGGGATGACTGTGCAGCCTGTTACATCCTTCAAGTTCCTGGGGACCCACATCTCAGAGGACCTGTCCTGGAGCATTAACACCTCCAGCCTGGTCAAGAAGGCTCACCAGCGCCTCTTCTTCTTGAGAACATTAAAAAAGAACCAGCTACCCACTACCATCCTGTTGAACTTTTACCGCTCTACAATAGAGAGCATCCTTACCAGCTGTCTCACAGTGTGGTATGGAAGCTGCACTGTTGCTGAGCGTAAGGCGATGCAGCGGGTGGTGAAAACTGCCCAGCGCATCACAGGGACTCCACTTCCATCCATTGAGGAAATCCAGAGGAAGCACTGTCTGCGTCGAGCTCACAGTATTCTTAAGGACTCCTCACACCCGGCCCACGAACTGTTCTCTCTCCTGCCTTCAGGCAGACGGTTCAGGCTACCACGGACAAGAACCAGCAGACTTAGGAACAGCTTTTTTCCCAGAGCTGTTTCCTTGCTGAACTCCTCTGCCCCCCCCATTCACTCTTGATAATCACTGCACTGCACATATCACTTTGTACTGCACATATCACTTTGTACTGCACATAACCTTATGTATAGCACATATCACTTTATGTATATATATATATAACTTAACTTATTTGAACTGTATCCTGCACTTGCTGCTTATTGCACTTCTGGTTAGACCTAAACTACATTTCGTTGCCCTGTACTTGTACATGTGTAATGACAATAAAGTTGAATCTAATCTAATCTAATCTAATCAGTGGCTCATTTTTAGTTAATGAAAAAGTAGTTCCCTTTTCCGCTGCGAGCAGGGTTTGAGAACCTGCGCAGGATACCAACCCATTGGGAGTTCGATCCCAACGCCTTAACCACTTCGGCCATCGCAGCTTGTTAAATAAAGAAAAAAAAAGCAGCTCTGTGAGAAGGGGCTTGAATTTGCATCAGGAGACCGTCTTGAAGTCAATCATCTGATTGAGACATTTCTTGGCATTTAATGACTGCCATTCAATTGGTGAAGAGGGCAGTTCCTACAAACACTGCAAGCAGTGATCAAGCATGTGCAAGAAGAGACCATTGATAATCAAATCCAACACCTTAACCACTCTGCCATTGCAACTAAATAGTGCTCGTGATTGTTAAAAAAGAGAATAGCTTTCATATTAGTGAACTGGACATCCTGAATGTGAACTTTGAATTCCATACAATCTCACTATAGAAGAGTAAAATGCTTAGACAAATATTATGAGCATTGTTAAAACCAGAAACTTGTTTTTTTCTCAATCAGTTTCAAACTATATGGTAGGATTAAAAATGTATAAGTGAGAACATCATTGGAATTCATTTTTCAGATCACCTGAGATTTGATCTTGAAGTAATGGCAACATAACATTCAAGCCACATATGAATGAGTGGATTACATATTTTGCTTAAGCTTGAAACAATAAGCATGAACACAAGTTCTCACTGAGGCTTGAACTGTGATCAATGGATTTAGAGTGCTGATTGTTAAACGTTAAACCATGGAGCCCACAATAAACATCTTCTTACAGCTTTGAATTGCAAAACACATGCATTTAAATAAACTGCTTTTTGACATTAAGTTAAGGTCCCACCGAGATTTGAACTCGGATCGCTGGATTCAAAGTCCAGCGTGCTAACCATTACACCATGGAACCTACCACTTAAGAAGGCAAGTGATTGTCATTGTGATAAACTGCAGAAAAAACCTGGAGCACACAATGAAATGAGTCCTCTGGGTTTAACCCATCACCCTTAGTGAGTGTTGGGCAGCCATGAAAGGCTTCCGGTGAGCAGACGGTACCTTGAAGTTGCACATTGGTGGTGAACCTAGACTGAATGTCTTCTTACAGCTGTGAATTGCATCAAATGGCTGCTGAACATGCTGGGAACACAAGCATGTCTAGCATACATTTCTTGCTTAAGCGTCCAACAACAAACTTCAGGGTAAGGCCACACTGAGTTTTGAACTCAGGTCATTAGATTCAGAGTGCTAACCATCGCAGCATGGAACCCCATGACGTTTTTACTTAATGAGGTGACTTACCATTTCACCAACAAGAAGACCAGCTCAGTAAGAAAATCCAAACCACAGCCAGGCTTTTTCCATGAATTCAAGAAGAACAAGTATGTGAACGGGCTTTGAACCGGAACAAGGAGATCCCATTGGCTTAAAGGGCAGACTCCCTAAGCACGTAGACGTCAAAAACAAAGACGAGACAAAAGTGCAACTGTTAAGCTATTAATTCTTTTAGAAAGGCGTTCATTTAAAGATATTAGTGGCTGATACATGCAAAGTTAGTGAAACAACATAAGTGAATGATTCCAAGAGGCATCAGTGGCTCATTTTTAGTTAATGAAAAAGTAGTTCCCTTTTCCGCTGCGAGCAGGGTTTGAACCTGCGCAGGGAGACCCCATTGGATTTCGAGTCCAACGCCTTAACCACTCGGCCATCGCAGCTTTTAAATAAAGAAAAAAAAAGCAACTCTGTGAGAAGGGGCTTGAATTTGCATCAGGAGACCGTCTTGAAGTCAATCATCTGATTGAGACATTTCTTGGCATTTTAATGACTGCCATTCAATTGGTGAAGAGGGCAGTTCCTACAAACACTGCAAGCAGTGATCAAGCATGTGCAAGAAGAGACCATTGATAATCAAATCCAACACCTTAACCACTCTGCCATTGCAACTAAATAGTGCTCGTGATTGTTTAAAAAAGAGAATAGCTTTCATATTAGTGAACTGGACATCCTGAATGTGAACTTTGAATTCCATACAATCTCACTATAGAAGAGTAAAATGCTTAGACAAATATTATGAGCATTGTTAAAACCAGAAACTTGTTTTTTTCTCAATCAGTTTCAAACTATATGGTAGGATTAAAAATGTATAAGTGAGAACATCATTGGAATTCATTTTTCAGATCACCTGAGATTTGATCTTGAAGTAATGGCAACATAACATTCAAGCCACATATGAATGAGTGGATTACATATTTTGCTTAAGCTTGAAACAATAAGCATGAACACAAGTTCTCACTGAGGCTTGAACTGTGATCAATGGATTTAGAGTGCTGATTGTTAAACGTTAAACCATGGAGCCCACAATAAACATCTTCTTACAGCTTTGAATTGCAAAACACATGCATTTAAATAAACTGCTTTTTGACATTAAGTTAAGGTCCCACCGAGATTTGAACTCGGATCGCTGGATTCAAAGTCCAGCGTGCTAACCATTACACCATGGAACCTACCCCTTAAGCAGGCAAGTGATTGTCATTGTGATAAACTTCAGAAAAAACCTGGAGCACACGCTGAAATGAGTCCTCTGGGTTTAACCCATCACCCTTAGTGAGTGTTGGGCAGCCATGAAAGGCTTCCGGTGAGCAGACGGTACCTTGAAGTTGCACATTGGTGGTGAACCTAGACTGAATGTCTTCTTACAGCTGTGAATTGCATCAAATGGCTGCTGAACATGCTGGGAACACAAGCATGTCTAGCATACATTTCTTGCTTAAGCGTCCAACAACAAACTTCAGGGTAAGGCCACACTGAGTTTTAAACTCAGGTCATTAGATTCAGAGTGCTAACCATCGCAGCATGGAACCCCATGACGTTTTTACTTAATGAGGTGACTTACCTATTTCACCAACAAGAAGACCAGCTCAGTAAGAAAATCCAAACCACAGCCAGGCTTTTTCCATGAATTCAAGAAGAACAAGTATGTGAACGGGCTTTGAACCGGAACAAGGAGATCCCATTGGCTTAAAGGGCCCTAAGCACGTAGACGTCAAAAACAAAGACGAGACAAAAGTGCAACTGTTAAGCTATTAATTCTTTTAGAAAGGCGTTCATTTAAACATATTAGTGGCTGATACATGCAAAGTTAGTGAAACAACATAAGTGAATGATTCCAAGAGGCATCAGTGGCTCATTTTTAGTTAATGAAAAAGTAGTTCCCTTTTCCGCTGCGAGCAGGGTTTGAACCTGCGCAGGGAGACCCCATTGGATTTCGAGTCCAACGCCTTAACCACTCGGCCATCGCAGCTTTTAAATAAAGAAAAAAAAAGCAACTCTGTGAGAAGGGGCTTGAATTTGCATCAGGAGACCGTCTTGAAGTCAATCATCTGATTGAGACATTTCTTGGCATTTTAATGACTGCCATTCAATTGGTGAAGAGGGCAGTTCCTACAAACACTGCAAGCAGTGATCAAGCATGTGCAAGAAGAGACCATTGATAATCAAATCCAACACCTTAACCACTCTGCCATTGCAACTAAATAGTGCTCGTGATTGTTTAAAAAAGAGAATAGCTTTCATATTAGTGAACTGGACATCCTGAATGTGAACTTTGAATTCCATACAATCTCACTATAGAAGAGTAAAATGCTTAGACAAATATTATGAGCATTGTTAAAACCAGAAACTTGTTTTTTTCTCAATCAGTTTCAAACTATATGGTAGGATTAAAAATGTATAAGTGAGAACATCATTGGAATTCATTTTTCAGATCACCTGAGATTTGATCTTGAATTAATGGCAACATAACATTCAAGCCACATATGAATGAGTGGATTACATATTTTGCTTAAGCTTGAAACAATAAGCATGAACACAAGTTCTCACTGAGGCTTGAACTGTGATCAATGGATTTAGAGTGCTGATTGTTAAACGTTAAACCATGGAGCCCACAATAAACATCTTCTTACAGCTTTGAATTGCAAAACACATGCATTTAAATAAACTGCTTTTTGACATTAAGTTAAGGTCCCACCGAGATTTGAACTCGGATCGCTGGATTCAAAGTCCAGCGTGCTAACCATTACACCATGGAACCTACCACTTAAGCAGGCAAGTGATTGTCATTGTGATAAACTGCAGAAAAAACCTGGAGCACACGCTGAAATGAGTCCTCTGGGTTTAACCCATCACCCTTAGTGAGTGTTGGGCAGCCATGAAAGGCTTCCGGTGAGCAGACGGTACCTTGAAGTTGCACATTGGTGGTGAACCTAGACTGAATGTCTTCTTACAGCTGTGAATTGCATCAAATGGCTGCTGAACATGCTGGGAACACAAGCATGTCTAGCATACATTTCTTGCTTAAGCGTCCAACAACAAACTTCAGGGTAAGGCCACACTGAGTTTTGAACTCAGGTCATTAGATTCAGAGTGCTAACCATCGCAGCATGGAACCCCATGACGTTTTTACTTAATGAGGTGACTTACTATTTCACCAACAAGAAGACCAGCTCAGTAAGAAAATCCAAACCACAGCCAGGCTTTTTCCATGAATTCAAGAAGAACAAGTATGTGAACGGGCTTTGAACCGGAACAAGGAGATCCCATTGGCTTAAAGGGCAGACTCCCTAAGCACGTAGACGTCAAAAACAAAGACGAGACAAAAGTGCAACTGTTAAGCTATTAATTCTTTTAGAAAGGCGTTCATTTAAACATATTAGTGGCTGATACATGCAAAGTTAGTGAAACAACATAAGTGAATGATTCCAAGAGGCATCAGTGGCTCATTTTTAGTTAATGAAAAAGTAGTTCCCTTTTCCGCTGCGAGCAGGGTTTGAACCTGCGCAGGGAGACCCCATTGGATTTCGAGTCCAACGCCTTAACCACTCGGCCATCGCAGCTTTTAAATAAAGAAAAAAAAAGCAACTCTGTGAGAAGGGGCTTGAATTTGCATCAGGAGACCGTCTTGAAGTCAATCATCTGATTGAGACATTTCTTGGCATTTTAATGACTGCTATTCAATTGGTGAAGAGGGCAGTTCCTACAAACACTGCAAGCAGTGATCAAGCATGTGCAAGAAGAGACCATTGATAATCAAATCCAACACCTTAACCACTCTGCCATTGCAACTAAATAGTGCTTGTGATTGTTTAAAAAAGAGAATAGCTTTCATATTAGTGAACTGGACATCCTGAATGTGAACTTTGAATTCCATACAATCTCACTATAGAAGAGTAAAATGCTTAGACAAATATTATGAGCATTGTTAAAACCAGAAACTTGTTTTTTTCTCAATCAGTTTCAAACTATATGGTAGGATTAAAAATGTATAAGTGAGAACATCATTGGAATTAATTTTTCAGATCACCTGAGATTTGATCTTGAATTAATGGCAACATAACATTCAAGCCACATATGAATGAGTGGATTACATATTTTGCTTAAGCTTGAAACAATAAGCATGAACACAAGTTCTCACTGAGGCTTGAACTGTGATCAATGGATTTAGAGTGCTGATTGTTAAACGTTAAACCATGGAGCCCACAATAAACATCTTCTTACAGCTTTGAATTGCAAAACACATGCATTTAAATAAACTGCTTTTTGACATTAAGTTAAGGTCCCACCGAGATTTGAACTCGGATCGCTGGATTCAAAGTCCAGCGTGCTAACCATTACACCATGGAACCTACCCTTAAACATGCAAGTGATTGTCATTGTGATAAACTGCAGAAAAAACCTGGAGCACATGCTGAAATGAGTCCTCTGGGTTTAACCCATCACCCTTAGTGAGTGTTGGGCAGCCATGAAAGGCTTCCGGTGAGCAGACGGTACCTTGAAGTTGCACATTGGTGGTGAACCTAGACTGAATGTCTTCTTACAGCTGTGAATTGCATCAAATGGCTGCTGAACATGCTGGGAACACAAGCATGTCTAGCATACATTTCTTGCTTAAGCGTCCAACAACAAACTTCAGGGTAAGGCCACACTGAGTTTTGAACTCAGGTCATTAGATTCAGAGTGCTAACCATCGCAGCATGGAACCCCATGACGTTTTTACTTAATGAGGTGACTTACCTATTTCACCAACAAGAAGACCAGCTCAGTAAGAAAATCCAAACCACAGCCAGGCTTTTTCCATGAATTCAAGAAGAACAAGTATGTGAACGGGCTTTGAACCGGAACAAGGAGATCCCATTGGCTTAAAGGGCAGACTCCCTAAGCACGTAGACGTCAAAAACAAAGACGAGACAAAAGTGCAACTGTTAAGCTATTAATTCTTTTAGAAAGGCGTTCATTTAAAGATATTAGTGGCTGATACATGCAAAGTTAGTGAAACAACATAAGTGAATGATTCCAAGAGGCATCAGTGGCTCATTTTTAGTTAATGAAAAAGTAGTTCCCTTTTCCACTGCGAGCAGGGTTTGAACCTGCGCAGGGAGACCCCATTGGATTTCGAGTCCAACGCCTTAACCACTCGGCCATCGCAGCTTTTAAATAAAGAAAAAAAAAGCAACTCTGTGAGAAGGGGCTTGAATTTGCATCAGGAGACCCTCTTGAAGTCAATCATCTGATTGAGACATTTCTTGGCATTTTAATGACTGCCATTCAATTGGTGAAGAGGGCAGTTCCTACAAACACTGCAAGCAGTGATCAAGCATGTGCAAGAAGAGACCATTGATAATCAAATCCAACACCTTAACCACTCTGCCATTGCAACTAAATAGTGCTCGTGATTGTTTAAAAAAGAGAATAGCTTTCATATTAGTGAACTGGACATCCTGAATGTGAACTTTGAATTCCATACAATCTCACTATAGAAGAGTAAAATGCTTAGACAAATATTATGAGCATTGTTAAAACCAGAAACTTGTTTTTTTCTCAATCAGTTTCAAACTATATGGTAGGATTAAAAATGTATAAGTGAGAACATCATTGGAATTCATTTTTCAGATCACCTGAGATTTGATCTTGAATTAATGGCAACATAACATTCAAGCCACATATGAATGAGTGGATTACATATTTTGCTTAAGCTTGAAACAATAAGCATGAACACAAGTTCTCACTGAGGCTTGAACTGTGATCAATGGATTTAGAGTGCTGATTGTTAAACGTTAAACCATGGAGCCCACAATAAACATCTTCTTACAGCTTTGAATTGCAAAACACATGCATTTAAATAAACTGCTTTTTGACATTAAGTTAAGGTCCCACCGAGATTTGAACTCGGATCGCTGGATTCAAAGTCCAGCGTGCTAACCATTACACCATGGAACCTACCACTTAAGCAGGCAAGTGATTGTCATTGTGATAAACTGCAGAAAAAACCTGGAGCACACAATGAAATGAGTCCTCTGGGTTTAACCCATCACCCTTAGTGAGTGTTGGGCAGCCATGAAAGGCTTCCGGTGAGCAGACGGTACCTTGAAGTTGCACATTGGTGGTGAACCTAGACTGAATGTCTTCTTACAGCTGTGAATTGCATCAAATGGCTGCTGAACATGCTGGGAACACAAGCATGTCTAGCATACATTTCTTGCTTAAGCGTCCAACAACAAACTTCAGGGTAAGGCCACACTGAGTTTTGAACTCAGGTCATTAGATTCAGAGTTCTAACCATCGCAGCATGGAACCCCATGACGTTTTTACTTAATGAGGTGACTTACCATTTCACCAACAAGAAGACCAGCTCAGTAAGAAAATCCAAACCACAGCCAGGCTTTTTCCATGAATTCAAGAAGAACAAGTATGTGAACGGGCTTTGAACCGGAACAAGGAGATCCCATTGGCTTAAAGGGCAGACTCCCTAAGCACGTAGACGTCAAAAACAAAGACGAGACAAAAGTGCAACTGTTAAGCTATTAATTCTTTTAGAAAGGCGTTCATTTAAAGATATTAGTGGCTGATACATGCAAAGTTAGTGAAACAACATAAGTGAATGATTCCAAGAGGCATCAGTGGCTAATTTTTAGTTAATGAAAAAGTAGTTCCCTTTTCCGCTGCGAGCAGGGTTTGAACCTGCGCAGGGAGACCCCATTGGATTTCGAGTCCAACGCCTTAACCACTCGGCCATCGCAGCTTTTAAATAAAGAAAAAAAAAGCAACTCTGTGAGAAGGGGCTTGAATTTGCATCAGGAGACCCTCTTGAAGTCAATCATCTGATTGAGACATTTCTTGGCATTTTAATGACTGCCATTCAATTGGTGAAGAGGGCAGTTCCTACAAACACTGCAAGCAGTGATCAAGCATGTGCAAGAAGAGACCATTGATAATCAAATCCAACACCTTAACCACTCTGCCATTGCAACTAAATAGTGCTCGTGATTGTTTAAAAAAGAGAATAGCTTTCATATTAGTGAACTGGACATCCTGAATGTGAACTTTGAATTCCATACAATCTCACTATAGAAGAGTAAAATGCTTAGACAAATATTATGAGCATTGTTAAAACCAGAAACTTGTTTTTTTCTCAATCAGTTTCAAACTATATGGTAGGATTAAAAATGTATAAGTGAGAACATCATTGGAATTCATTTTTCAGATCACCTGAGATTTGATCTTGAATTAATGGCAACATAACATTCAAGCCACATATGAATGAGTGGATTACATATTTTGCTTAAGCTTGAAACAATAAGCATGAACACAAGTTCTCACTGAGGCTTGAACTGTGATCAATGGATTTAGAGTGCTGATTGTTAAACGTTAAACCATGGAGCCCACAATAAACATCTTCTTACAGCTTTGAATTGCAAAACACATGCATTTAAATAAACTGCTTTTTGACATTAAGTTAAGGTCCCACCGAGATTTGAACTCGGATCGCTGGATTCAAAGTCCAGCGTGCTAACCATTACACCATGGAACCTACCCCTTAAGCACGCAAGTGATTGTCATTGTGATAAACTGCAGAAAAAACCTGGAGCACATGCTGAAATGAGTCCTCTGGGTTTAACCCATCACCCTTAGTGAGTGTTGGGCAGCCATGAAAGGCTTCCGGTGAGCAGACGGTACCTTGAAGTTGCACATTGGTGGTGAACCTAGACTGAATGTCTTCTTACAGCTGTGAATTGCATCAAATGGCTGCTGAACATGCTGGGAACACAAGCATGTCTAGCATACATTTCTTGCTTAAGCGTCCAACAACAAACTTCAGGGTAAGGCCACACTGAGTTTTGAACTCAGGTCATTAGATTCAGAGTGCTAACCATCGCAGCATGGAACCCCATGACGTTTTTACTTAATGAGGTGACTTACTATTTCACCAACAAGAAGACCAGCTCAGTAAGAAAATCCAAACCACAGCCAGGCTTTTTCCATGAATTCAAGAAGAACAAGTATGTGAACGGGCTTTGAACCGGAACAAGGAGATCCCATTGGCTTAAAGGGCAGACTCCCTAAGCACGTAGACGTCAAAAACAAAGACGAGACAAAAGTGCAACTGTTAAGCTATTAATTCTTTTAGAAAGGCGTTCATTTAAAGATATTAGTGGCTGATACATGCAAAGTTAGTGAAACAACATAAGTGAATGATTCCAAGAGGCATCAGTGGCTCATTTTTAGTTAATGAAAAAGTAGTTCCCTTTTCCGCTGCGAGCAGGGTTTGAACCTGCGCAGGGAGACCCCATTGGATTTCGAGTCCAACGCCTTAACCACTCGGCCATCGCAGCTTTTAAATAAAGAAAAAAAAAGCAACTCTGTGAGAAGGGGCTTGAATTTGCATCAGGAGACCCTCTTGAAGTCAATCATCTGATTGAGACATTTCTTGGCATTTTAATGACTGCCATTCAATTGGTGAAGAGGGCAGTTCCTACAAACACTGCAAGCAGTGATCAAGCATGTGCAAGAAGAGACCATTGATAATCAAATCCAACACCTTAACCACTCTGCCATTGCAACTAAATAGTGCTCGTGATTGTTTAAAAAAGAGAATAGCTTTCATATTAGTGAACTGGACATCCTGAATGTGAACTTTGAATTCCATACAATCTCACTATAGAAGAGTAAAATGCTTAGACAAATATTATGAGCATTGTTAAAACCAGAAACTTGTTTTTTTCTCAATCAGTTTCAAACTATATGGTAGGATTAAAAATGTATAAGTGAGAACATCATTGGAATTCATTTTTCAGATCACCTGAGATTTGATCTTGAATTAATGGCAACATAACATTCAAGCCACATATGAATGAGTGGATTACATATTTTGCTTAAGCTTGAAACAATAAGCATGAACACAAGTTCTCACTGAGGCTTGAACTGTGATCAATGGATTTAGAGTGCTGATTGTTAAACGTTAAACCATGGAGCCCACAATAAACATCTTCTTACAGCTTTGAATTGCAAAACACATGCATTTAAATAAACTGCTTTTTGACATTAAGTTAAGGTCCCACCGAGATTTGAACTCGGATCGCTGGATTCAAAGTCCAGCGTGCTAACCATTACACCATGGAACCTACCACTTAAGCAGGCAAGTGATTGTCATTGTGATAAACTGCAGAAAAAACCTGGAGCACACAATGAAATGAGTCCTCTGGGTTTAACCCATCACCCTTAGTGAGTGTTGGGCAGCCATGAAAGGCTTCCGGTGAGCAGACGGTACCTTGAAGTTGCACATTGGTGGTGAACCTAGACTGAATGTCTTCTTACAGCTGTGAATTGCATCAAATGGCTGCTGAACATGCTGGGAACACAAGCATGTCTAGCATACATTTCTTGCTTAAGCGTCCAACAACAAACTTCAGGGTAAGGCCACACTGAGTTTTAAACTCAGGTCATTAGATTCAGAGTGCTAACCATCGCAGCATGGAACCCCATGACGTTTTTACTTAATGAGGTGACTTACTATTTCACCAACAAGAAGACCAGCTCAGTAAGAAAATCCAAACCACAGCCAGGCTTTTCCATGAATTCAAGAAGAACAAGTATGTGAACGGGCTTTGAACCGGAACAAGGAGATCCCATTGGCTTAAAGGGCAGACTCCCTAAGCACGTAGACGTCAAAAACAAAGACGAGACAAAAGTGCAACTGTTAAGCTATTAATTCTTTTAGAAAGGCGTTCATTTAAACATATTAGTGGCTGATAGATGCAAAGTTAGTGAAACAGCATAAGTGAATGATTCCAAGAGGCATCAGTGGCTCATTTTTAGTTAATGAAAAAGTAGTTCCCTTTTCCGCTGCGAGCAGGGTTTGAACCTGCGCAGGGAGACCCCATTGGATTTCGAGTCCAACGCCTTAACCACTCGGCCATCGCAGCTTTTAAATAAAGAAAAAAAAAGCAACTCTGTGAGAAGGGGCTTGAATTTGCATCAGGAGACCGTCTTGAAGTCAATCATCTGATTGAGACATTTCTTGGCATTTTAATGACTGCCATTCAATTGGTGAAGAGGGCAGTTCCTACAAACACTGCAAGCAGTGATCAAGCATGTGCAAGAAGAGACCATTGATAATCAAATCCAACACCTTAACCACTCTGCCATTGCAACTAAATAGTGCTCGTGATTGTTTAAAAAAGAGAATAGCTTTCATATTAGTGAACTGGACATCCTGAATGTGAACTTTGAATTCCATACAATCTCACTATAGAAGAGTAAAATGCTTAGACAAATATTATGAGCATTGTTAAAACCAGAAACTTGTTTTTTTCTCAATCAGTTTCAAACTATATGGTAGGATTAAAAATGTATAAGTGAGAACATCATTGGAATTAATTTTTCAGATCACCTGAGATTTGATCTTGAATTAATGGCAACATAACATTCAAGCCACATATGAATGAGTGGATTACATATTTTGCTTAAGCTTGAAACAATAAGCATGAACACAAGTTCTCACTGAGGCTTGAACTGTGATCAATGGATTTAGAGTGCTGATTGTTAAACGTTAAACCATGGAGCCCACAATAAACATCTTCTTACAGCTTTGAATTGCAAAACACATGCATTTAAATAAACTGCTTTTTGACATTAAGTTAAGGTCCCACCGAGATTTGAACTCGGATCGCTGGATTCAAAGTCCAGCGTGCTAACCATTACACCATGGAACCTACCACTTAAGACAGGCAAGTGATTGTCATTGTGATAAACTGCAGAAAAAACCTGGAGCACATGCTGAAATGAGTCCTCTGGGTTTAACCCATCACCCTTAGTGAGTGTTGGGCAGCCATGAAAGGCTTCCGGTGAGCAGACGGTACCTTGAAGTTGCACATTGGTGGTGAACCTAGACTGAATGTCTTCTTACAGCTGTGAATTGCATCAAATGGCTGCTGAACATGCTGGGAACACAAGCATGTCTAGCATACATTTCTTGCTTAAGCGTCCAACAACAAACTTCAGGGTAAGGCCACACTGAGTTTTGAACTCAGGTCATTAGATTCAGAGTGCTAACCATCGCAGCATGGAACCCCATGACGTTTTTACTTAATGAGGTGACTTACTATTTCACCAACAAGAAGACCAGCTCAGTAAGAAAATCCAAACCACAGCCAGGCTTTTCCATGAATTCAAGAAGAACAAGTATGTGAACGGGCTTTGAACCGGAACAAGGAGATCCCATTGGCTTAAAGGGCAGACTCCCTAAGCACGTAGACGTCAAAAACAAAGACGAGACAAAAGTGCAACTGTTAAGCTATTAATTCTTTTAGAAAGGCGTTCATTTAAACATATTAGTGGCTGATACATGCAAAGTTAGTGAAACAACATAAGTGAATGATTCCAAGAGGCATCAGTGGCTCATTTTTAGTTAATGAAAAAGTAGTTCCCTTTTCCGCTGCGAGCAGGGTTTGAACCTGCGCAGGGAGACCCCATTGGATTTCGAGTCCAACGCCTTAACCACTCGGCCATCGCAGCTTTTAAATAAAGAAAAAAAAAGCAACTCTGTGAGAAGGGGCTTGAATTTGCATCAGGAGACCGTCTTGAAGTCAATCATCTGATTGAGACATTTCTTGGCATTTTAATGACTGCCATTCAATTGGTGAAGAGGGCAGTTCCTACAAACACTGCAAGCAGTGATCAAGCATGTGCAAGAAGAGACCATTGATAATCAAATCCAACACCTTAACCACTCTGCCATTGCAACTAAATAGTGCTCGTGATTGTTTAAAAAAGAGAATAGCTTTCATATTAGTGAACTGGACATCCTGAATGTGAACTTTGAATTCCATACAATCTCACTATAGAAGAGTAAAATGCTTAGACAAATATTATGAGCATTGTTAAAACCAGAAACTTGTTTTTTTCTCAATCAGTTTCAAACTATATGGTAGGATTAAAAATGTATAAGTGAGAACATCATTGGAATTCATTTTTCAGATCACCTGAGATTTGATCTTGAATTAATGGCAACATAACATTCAAGCCACATATGAATGAGTGGATTACATATTTTGCTTAAGCTTGAAACAATAAGCATGAACACAAGTTCTCACTGAGGCTTGAACTGTGATCAATGGATTTAGAGTGCTGATTGTTAAACGTTAAACCATGGAGCCCACAATAAACATCTTCTTACAGCTTTGAATTGCAAAACACATGCATTTAAATAAACTGCTTTTTGACATTAAGTTAAGGTCCCACCGAGATTTGAACTCGGATTGCTGGATTCAAAGTCCAGCGTGCTAACCATTACACCATGGAACCTACCCCTTAAGCAGGCAAGTGATTGTCATTGTGATAAACTTCAGAAAAAACCTGGAGCACACGCTGAAATGAGTCCTCTGGGTTTAACCCATCACCCTTAGTGAGTGTTGGGCAGCCATGAAAGGCTTCCGGTGAGCAGACGGTACCTTGAAGTTGCACATTGGTGGTGAACCTAGACTGAATGTCTTCTTACAGCTGTGAATTGCATCAAATGGCTGCTGAACATGCTGGGAACACAAGCATGTCTAGCATACATTTCTTGCTTAAGCGTCCAACAACAAACTTCAGGGTAAGGCCACACTGAGTTTTGAACTCAGGTCATTAGATTCAGAGTGCTAACCATCGCAGCATGGAACCCCATGACGTTTTTACTTAATGAGGTGACTTACTATTTCACCAACAAGAAGACCAGCTCAGTAAGAAAATCCAAACCACAGCCAGGCTTTTTCCATGAATTCAAGAAGAACAAGTATGTGAACGGGCTTTGAACCGGAACAAGGAGATCCCATTGGCTTAAAGGGCAGACTCCCTAAGCACGTAGACGTCAAAAACAAAGACGAGACAAAAGTGCAACTGTTAAGCTATTAATTCTTTTAGAAAGGCGTTCATTTAAAGATATTAGTGGCTGATACATGCAAAGTTAGTGAAACAACATAAGTGAATGATTCCAAGAGGCATCAGTGGCTCATTTTTAGTTAATGAAAAAGTAGTTCCCTTTTCCGCTGCGAGCAGGGTTTGAACCTGCGCAGGGAGACCCCATTGGATTTCGAGTCCAACGCCTTAACCACTCGGCCATCGCAGCTTTTAAATAAAGAAAAAAAAAGCAACTCTGTGAGAAGGGGCTTGAATTTGCATCAGGAGACCGTCTTGAAGTCAATCATCTGATTGAGACATTTCTTGGCATTTTAATGACTGCCATTCAATTGGTGAAGTGGGCAGTTCCTACAAACACTGCAAGCAGTGATCAAGCATGTGCAAGAAGAGACCATTGATAATCAAATCCAACACCTTAACCACTCTGCCATTGCAACTAAATAGTGCTCGTGATTGTTTAAAAAAGAGAATAGCTTTCATATTAGTGAACTGGACATCCTGAATGTGAACTTTGAATTCCATACAATCTCACTATAGAAGAGTAAAATGCTTAGACAAATATTATGAGCATTGTTAAAACCAGAAACTTGTTTTTTTCTCAATCAGTTTCAAACTATATGGTAGGATTAAAAATGTATAAGTGAGAACATCATTGGAATTCATTTTTCAGATCACCTGAGATTTGATCTTGAATTAATGGCAACATAACATTCAAGCCACATATGAATGAGTGGATTACATATTTTGCTTAAGCTTGAAACAATAAGCATGAACACAAGTTCTCACTGAGGCTTGAACTGTGATCAATGGATTTAGAGTGCTGATTGTTAAACGTTAAACCATGGAGCCCACAATAAACATCTTCTTACAGCTTTGAATTGCAAAACACATGCATTTAAATAAACTGCTTTTTGACATTAAGTTAAGATCCCACCGAGATTTGAACTCGGATCGCTGGATTCAAAGTCCAGCGTGCTAACCATTACACCATGGAACCTACCACTTAAGAAGGCAAGTGATTGTCATTGTGATAAACTGCAGAAAAAACCTGGAGCACACAATGAAATGAGTCCTCTGGGTTTAACCCATCACCCTTAGTGAGTGTTGGGCAGCCATGAAAGGCTTCCGGTGAGCAGACGGTACCTTGAAGTTGCACATTGGTGGTGAACCTAGACTGAATGTCTTCTTACAGCTGTGAATTGCATCAAATGGCTGCTGAACATGCTGGGAACACAAGCATGTCTAGCATACATTTCTTGCTTAAGCGTCCAACAACAAACTTCAGGGTAAGGCCACACTGAGTTTTGAACTCAGGTCATTAGATTCAGAGTGCTAACCATCGCAGCATGGAACCCCATGACGTTTTTACTTAATGAGGTGACTTACCATTTCACCAACAAGAAGACCAGCTCAGTAAGAAAATCCAAACCACAGCCAGGCTTTTTCCATGAATTCAAGAAGAACAAGTATGTGAACGGGCTTTGAACCGGAACAAGGAGATCCCATTGGCTTAAAGGGCAGAATCCCTATGCACGTAGACGTCAAAAACAAAGACGAGACAAAAGTGCAACTGTTAAGCTATTAATTCTTTTAGAAAGGCGTTCATTTAAAGATATTAGTTGCTGATACATGCAAAGTTAGTGAAACAACATAAGTGAATGATTCCAAGAGGCATCAGTGGCTAATTTTTAGTTAATGAAAAAGTAGCTCCCTTTTCCGCTGCGAGCAGGGTTTGAACCTGCGCAGGGAGACCCCATTGGATTTCGAGTCCAACGCCTTAACCACTCGGCCATCGCAGCTTTTAAATAAAGAAAAAAAAAGCAACTCTGTGAGAAGGGGCTTGAATTTGCATCAGGAGACCCTCTTGAAGTCAATCATCTGATTGAGACATTTCTTGGCATTTTAATGACTGCCATTCAATTGGTGAAGAGGGCAGTTCCTACAAACACTGCAAGCAGTGATCAAGCATGTGCAAGAAGAGACCATTGATAATCAAATCCAACACCTTAACCACTCTGCCATTGCAACTAAATAGTGCTCGTGATTGTTTAAAAAAGAGAATAGCTTTCATATTAGTGAACTGGACATCCTGAATGTGAACTTTGAATTCCATACAATCTCACTATAGAAGAGTAAAATGCTTAGACAAATATTATGAGCATTGTTAAAACCAGAAACTTGTTTTTTTCTCAATCAGTTTCAAACTATATGGTAGGATTAAAAATGTATAAGTGAGAACATCATTGGAATTCATTTTTCAGATCACCTGAGATTTGATCTTGAATTAATGGCAACATAACATTCAAGCCACATATGAATGAGTGGATTACATATTTTGCTTAAGCTTGAAACAATAAGCATGAACACAAGTTCTCACTGAGGCTTGAACTGTGATCAATGGATTTAGAGTGCTGATTGTTAAACGTTAAACCATGGAGCCCACAATAAACATCTTCTTACAGCTTTGAATTGCAAAACACATGCATTTAAATAAACTGCTTTTTGACATTAAGTTAAGGTCCCACCGAGATTTGAACTCGGATCGCTGGATTCAAAGTCCAGCGTGCTAACCATTACACCATGGAACCTACCCCTTAAGCAGGCAAGTGATTGTCATTGTGATAAACTTCAGAAAAAACCTGGAGCACACGCTGAAATGAGTCCTCTGGGTTTAACCCATCACCCTTAGTGAGTGTTGGGCAGCCATGAAAGGCTTCCGGTGAGCAGACGGTACCTTGAAGTTGCACATTGGTGGTGAACCTAGACTGAATGTCTTCTTACAGCTGTGAATTGCATCAAATGGCTGCTGAACATGCTGGGAACACAAGCATGTCTAGCATACATTTCTTGCTTAAGCGTCCAACAACAAACTTCAGGGTAAGGCCACACTGAGTTTTGAACTCAGGTCATTAGATTCAGAGTGCTAACCATCGCAGCATGGAACCCCATGACGTTTTTACTTAATGAGGTGACTTACTATTTCACCAACAAGAAGACCAGCTCAGTAAGAAAATCCAAACCACAGCCAGGCTTTTTCCATGAATTCAAGAAGAACAAGTATGTGAACGGGCTTTGAACCGGAACAAGGAGATCCCATTGGCTTAAAGGGCAGACGTAGACGTCAAAAACAAAGACGAGACAAAAGTGCAACTGTTAAGCTATTAATTCTTTTAGAAAGGCGTTCATTTAAAGATATTAGTGGCTGATACATGCAAAGTTAGTGAAACAACATAAGTGAATGATTCCAAGAGGCATCAGTGGCTCATTTTTAGTTAATGAAAAAGTAGTTCCCTTTTCCGCTGCGAGCAGGGTTTGAACCTGCGCAGGGAGACCCCATTGGATTTCGAGTCCAACGCCTTAACCACTCGGCCATCGCAGCTTTTAAATAAAGAAAAAAAAAGCAACTCTGTGAGAAGGGGCTTGAATTTGCATCAGGAGACCGTCTTGAAGTCAATCATCTGATTGAGACATTTCTTGGCATTTTAATGACTGCCATTCAATTGGTGAAGAGGGCAGTTCCTACAAACACTGCAAGCAGTGATCAAGCATGTGCAAGAAGAGACCATTGATAATCAAATCCAACACCTTAACCACTCTGCCATTGCAACTAAATAGTGCTCGTGATTGTTTAAAAAAGAGAATAGCTTTCATATTAGTGAACTGGACATCCTGAATGTGAACTTTGAATTCCATACAATCTCACTATAGAAGAGTAAAATGCTTAGACAAATATTATGAGCATTGTTAAAACCAGAAACTTGTTTTTTTCTCAATCAGTTTCAAACTATATGGTAGGATTAAAAATGTATAAGTGAGAACATCATTGGAATTCATTTTTCAGATCACCTGAGATTTGATCTTGAATTAATGGCAACATAACATTCAAGCCACATATGAATGAGTGGATTACATATTTTGCTTAAGCTTGAAACAATAAGCATGAACACAAGTTCTCACTGAGGCTTGAACTGTGATCAATGGATTTAGAGTGCTGATTGTTAAACGTTAAACCATGGAGCCCACAATAAACATCTTCTTACAGCTTTGAATTGCAAAACACATGCATTTAAATAAACTGCTTTTTGACATTAAGTTAAGGTCCCACCGAGATTTGAACTCGGATCGCTGGATTCAAAGTCCAGCGTGCTAACCATTACACCATGGAACCTACCACTTAAGAAGGCAAGTGATTGTCATTGTGATAAACTGCAGAAAAAACCTGGAGCACACAATGAAATGAGTCCTCTGGGTTTAACCCATCACCCTTAGTGAGTGTTGGGCAGCCATGAAAGGCTTCCGGTGAGCAGACGGTACCTTGAAGTTGCACATTGGTGGTGAACCTAGACTGAATGTCTTCTTACAGCTGTGAATTGCATCAAATGGCTGCTGAACATGCTGGGAACACAAGCATGTCTAGCATACATTTCTTGCTTAAGCGTCCAACAACAAACTTCAGGGTAAGGCCACACTGAGTTTTGAACTCAGGTCATTAGATTCAGAGTGCTAACCATCGCAGCATGGAACCCCATGACGTTTTTACTTAATGAGGTGACTTACTATTTCACCAACAAGAAGACCAGCTCAGTAAGAAAATCCAAACCACAGCCAGGCTTTTTCCATGAATTCAAGAAGAACAAGTATGTGAACGGGCTTTGAACCGGAACAAGGAGATCCCATTGGCTTAAAGGGCAGACTCCCTAAGCACGTAGACGTCAAAAACAAAGACGAGACAAAAGTGCAACTGTTAAGCTATTAATTCTTTTAGAAAGGCGTTCATTTAAAGATATTAGTGGCTGATACATGCAAAGTTAGTGAAACAACATAAGTGAATGATTCCAAGAGGCATCAGTGGCTCATTTT
Organism: Denticeps clupeoides; assembly: GCF_900700375.1. Taxonomy (NCBI): domain Eukaryota; kingdom Metazoa; phylum Chordata; class Actinopteri; order Clupeiformes; family Denticipitidae; genus Denticeps; species Denticeps clupeoides. The sequence goes on from NC_041710.1 coordinate 4,414,408, forward strand.
TAGTTAATGAAAAAGTAGCTCCCTTTTCCGCTGCGAGCAGGGTTTGAACCTGCGCAGGGAGACCCCATTGGATTTCGAGTCCAACGCCTTAACCACTCGGCCATCGCAGCTTTTAAATAAAGAAAAAAAAAGCAACTCTGTGAGAAGGGGCTTGAATTTGCATCAGGAGACCCTCTTGAAGTCAATCATCTGATTGAGACATTTCTTGGCATTTTAATGACTGCTATTCAATTGGTGAAGAGGGCAGTTCCTACAAACACTGCAAGCAGTGATCAAGCATGTGCAAGAAGAGACCATTGATAATCAAATCCAACACCTTAACCACTCTGCCATTGCAACTAAATAGTGCTTGTGATTGTTTAAAAAAGAGAATAGCTTTCATATTAGTGAACTGGACATCCTGAATGTGAACTTTGAATTCCATACAATCTCACTATAGAAGAGTAAAATGCTTAGACAAATATTATGAGCATTGTTAAAACCAGAAACTTGTTTTTTTCTCAATCAGTTTCAAACTATATGGTAGGATTAAAAATGTATAAGTGAGAACATCATTGGAATTCATTTTTCAGATCACCTGAGATTTGATCTTGAATTAATGGCAACATAACATTCAAGCCACATATGAATGAGTGGATTACATATTTTGCTTAAGCTTGAAACAATAAGCATGAACACAAGTTCTCACTGAGGCTTGAACTGTGATCAATGGATTTAGAGTGCTGATTGTTAAACGTTAAACCATGGAGCCCACAATAAACATCTTCTTACAGCTTTGAATTGCAAAACACATGCATTTAAATAAACTGCTTTTTGACATTAAGTTAAGGTCCCACCGAGATTTGAACTCGGATCGCTGGATTCAAAGTCCAGCGTGCTAACCATTACACCATGGAACCTACCACTTAAGAAGGCAAGTGATTGTCATTGTGATAAACTGCAGAAAAAACCTGGAGCACACAATGAAATGAGTCCTCTGGGTTTAACCCATCACCCTTAGTGAGTGTTGGGCAGCCATGAAAGGCTTCCGGTGAGCAGACGGTACCTTGAAGTTGCACATTGGTGGTGAACCTAGACTGAATGTCTTCTTACAGCTGTGAATTGCATCAAATGGCTGCTGAACATGCTGGGAACACAAGCATGTCTAGCATACATTTCTTGCTTAAGCGTCCAACAACAAACTTCAGGGTAAGGCCACACTGAGTTTTGAACTCAGGTCATTAGATTCAGAGTGCTAACCATCGCAGCATGGAACCCCATGACGTTTTTACTTAATGAGGTGACTTACTATTTCACCAACAAGAAGACCAGCTCAGTAAGAAAATCCAAACCACAGCCAGGCTTTTTCCATGAATTCAAGAAGAACAAGTATGTGAACGGGCTTTGAACCGGAACAAGGAGATCCCATTGGCTTAAAGGGCAGACTCCCTAAGCACGTAGACGTCAAAAACAAAGACGAGACAAAAGTGCAACTGTTAAGCTATTAATTCTTTTAGAAAGGCGTTCATTTAAAGATATTAGTGGCTGATACATGCAAAGTTAGTGAAACAACATAAGTGAATGATTCCAAGAGGCATCAGTGGCTCATTTTTAGTTAATGAAAAAGTAGTTCCCTTTTCCGCTGCGAGCAGGGTTTGAACCTGCGCAGGGAGACCCCATTGGATTTCGAGTCCAACGCCTTAACCCCTCGGCCATCGCAGCTTTTAAATAAAGAAAAAAAAAGCAACTCTGTGAGAAGGGGCTTGAATTTGCATCAGGAGACCCTCTTGAAGTCAATCATCTGATTGAGACATTTCTTGGCATTTTAATGACTGCCATTCAATTGGTGAAGAGGGCAGTTCCTACAAACACTGCAAGCAGTGATCAAGCATGTGCAAGAAGAGACCATTGATAATCAAATCCAACACCTTAACCACTCTGCCATTGCAACTAAATAGTGCTCGTGATTGTTTAAAAAAGAGAATAGCTTTCATATTAGTGAACTGGACATCCTGAATGTGAACTTTGAATTCCATACAATCTCACTATAGAAGAGTAAAATGCTTAGACAAATATTATGAGCATTGTTAAAACCAGAAACTTGTTTTTTTCTCAATCAGTTTCAAACTATATGGTAGGATTAAAAATGTATAAGTGAGAACATCATTGGAATTCATTTTTCAGATCACCTGAGATTTGATCTTGAATTAATGGCAACATAACATTCAAGCCACATATGAATGAGTGGATTACATATTTTGCTTAAGCTTGAAACAATAAGCATGAACACAAGTTCTCACTGAGGCTTGAACTGTGATCAATGGATTTAGAGTGCTGATTGTTAAACGTTAAACCATGGAGCCCACAATAAACATCTTCTTACAGCTTTGAATTGCAAAACACATGCATTTAAATAAACTGCTTTTTGACATTAAGTTAAGGTCCCACCGAGATTTGAACTCGGATCGCTGGATTCAAAGTCCAGCGTGCTAACCATTACACCATGGAACCTAACCCTTAAACAGGCAAGTGATTGTCATTGTGATAAACTGCAGAAAAAACCTGGAGCACACGCTGAAATGAGTCCTCTGGGTTTAACCCATCACCCTTAGTGAGTGTTGGGCAGCCATGAAAGGCTTCCGGTGAGCAGACGGTACCTTGAAGTTGCACATTGGTGGTGAACCTAGACTGAATGTCTTCTTACAGCTGTGAATTGCATCAAATGGCTGCTGAACATGCTGGGAACACAAGCATGTCTAGCATACATTTCTTGCTTAAGCGTCCAACAACAAACTTCAGGGTAAGGCCACACTGAGTTTTGAACTCAGGTCATTAGATTCAGAGTGCTAACCATCGCAGCATGGAACCCCATGACGTTTTTACTTAATGAGGTGACTTACCATTTCACCAACAAGAAGACCAGCTCAGTAAGAAAATCCAAACCACAGCCAGGCTTTCCATGATTCAAGAACAAGTATGTGAACGGGCTTTGAACCGGAACAAGGAGATCCCATTGGCTTAAAGGGCAGAATCCCTAAGCACGTAGACGTCAAAAACAAAGACGAGACAAAAGTGCAACTGTTAAGCTATTAATTCTTTTAGAAAGGCGTTCATTTAAACATATTAGTGGCTGATACATGCAAAGTTAGTGAAACAACATAAGTGAATGATTCCAAGAGGCATCAGTGGCTCATTTTTAGTTAATGAAAAAGTAGTTCCCTTTTCCGCTGCGAGCAGGGTTTGAACCTGCGCAGGGAGACCCCATTGGATTTCGAGTCCAACGCCTTAACCACTCGGCCATCGCAGCTTTTAAATAAAGAAAAAAAAAGCAACTCTGTGAGAAGGGGCTTGAATTTGCATCAGGAGACCGTCTTGAAGTCAATCATCTGATTGAGACATTTCTTGGCATTTTAATGACTGCCATTCAATTGGTGAAGAGGGCAGTTCCTACAAACACTGCAAGCAGTGATCAAGCATGTGCAAGAAGAGACCATTGATAATCAAATCCAACACCTTAACCACTCTGCCATTGCAACTAAATAGTGCTCGTGATTGTTTAAAAAAGAGAATAGCTTTCATATTAGTGAACTGGACATCCTGAATGTGAACTTTGAATTCCATACAATCTCACTATAGAAGAGTAAAATGCTTAGACAAATATTATGAGCATTGTTAAAACCAGAAACTTGTTTTTTTCTCAATCAGTTTCAAACTATATGGTAGGATTAAAAATGTATAAGTGAGAACATCATTGGAATTCATTTTTCAGATCACCTGAGATTTGATCTTGAATTAATGGCAACATAACATTCAAGCCACATATGAATGAGTGGATTACATATTTTGCTTAAGCTTGAAACAATAAGCATGAACACAAGTTCTCACTGAGGCTTGAACTGTGATCAATGGATTTAGAGTGCTGATTGTTAAACGTTAAACCATGGAGCCCACAATAAACATCTTCTTACAGCTTTGAATTGCAAAACACATGCATTTAAATAAACTGCTTTTTGACATTAAGTTAAGATCCCACTGAGATTTGAACTCGGATCGCTGGATTCAAAGTCCAGCGTGCTAACCATTACACCATGGAACCTACCACTTAAGCAGGCAAGTGATTGTCATTGTGATAAACTGCAGAAAAAACCTGGAGCACACAATGAAATGAGTCCTCTGGGTTTAACCCATCACCCTTAGTGAGTGTTGGGCAGCCATGAAAGGCTTCCGGTGAGCAGACGGTACCTTGAAGTTGCACATTGGTGGTGAACCTAGACTGAATGTCTTCTTACAGCTGTGAATTGCATCAAATGGCTGCTGAACATGCTGGGAACACAAGCATGTCTAGCATACATTTCTTGCTTAAGCGTCCAACAACAAACTTCAGGGTAAGGCCACACTGAGTTTTGAACTCAGGTCATTAGATTCAGAGTGCTAACCATCGCAGCATGGAACCCCATGACGTTTTTACTTAATGAGGTGACTTACTATTTCACCAACAAGAAGACCAGCTCAGTAAGAAAATCCAAACCACAGCCAGGCTTTTTCCATGAATTCAAGAAGAACAAGTATGTGAACGGGCTTTGAACCGGAACAAGGAGATCCCATTGGCTTAAAGGGCAGACGTAGACGTCAAAAACAAAGACGAGACAAAAGTGCAACTGTTAAGCTATTAATTCTTTTAGAAAGGCGTTCATTTAAAGATATTAGTGGCTGATACATGCAAAGTTAGTGAAACAACATAAGTGAATGATTCCAAGAGGCGTAATTTTAACAGTTTTATCAGCAATCTTGAACTCATCCCTGAGATCGGCAGAACACCCGAGGCGGCGCACCCTACCCGACCGGGCGGAAGTGCTCGAAGACGCCGTCGAGACCGTAAACAAAGGCGGGGGAAGCGCGGAGGGCTAAGAGCTAAGCTAAAGCTAACACCACACCGGCTCTCTTTGCCCAGCATTCTTCTCGCCAATGTACGGTCACTGGTGAACAAAATGGATGAGATTCGACTCCGAATCAACCACAGCAAGAAACTCTGGAACTGCAATGTCATGATTTTCACTGAAACATGGCTAAACAATGGAATACCGGACAATGCTATTGCTCTAGCTGAGCACCACATTCTCCGGGCAGACAGAACGGCGGATGACTCCGGTAAGACCAGAGGTGGGGGATTGTGCATCTATGTTAACAAAGCCTGGTGCACGAACTCTACTATCATTGGGAGACACTGCTCAGCTAACCTAGAGTTTCTCATGGTTAAGTGCAGACCGTTCTATCTGCCGCGGGAGTTCACATCCACCATTATAACTGCCACTTACATTCCTCCTGATGCTGATGCCAAGCTTGCTATGAACGAACTTCATGCGGCCATCAGTAAACAACAGACTGATCACCCAGAGGCTGCATACATTGTGGCGGGCGATTTTAATCATTCCAATTTGAAGACGGTATTTCCTAAATTTCATAAAAACATTCTCTGTCACACCAGAGGAAACAAAACTCTGGATCAAGTTTATACAAACATGGCTGAAGCCTATGCTGTGACCCCCCTCCCCCACTTCGGACAATCAGATCACCTTTCTTTGTTTCTCACCCCCAAGTACTCCCCCCTCATCAACCGTGTGAAGCCATCAGTGAGGACCATCAAAGTGTGGCCAGCGGGGGCTGACATCACACTCCAGGACAGGTTCCAACACACAGACTGGAGTATGTTTGCTTCACAGGCCACCTGTGGCTCTCACACGGACATCGACATCTACACCTCCTCTGTTCTGAACTACATTAACACCACCATAGACACGGTTACTACTCAGAAACAGATCACCACATACCCTAATCAGAAGCCTTGGATGAACAAGGAGGTGCGTCTCCTGCTGAAGGCACGCAACAATGCCTTCAGATCGGGTGATGCACAGGCCTACGGCATTTCCAGGGCGAACCTGAAGAGGGGCATAAAAAAGGCCAAGCACTGCTACAAACTAAAGCTAGAGGAATACTTCTCCAATGCTGATCCTCGACGCTTGTGGCAGGGCATTCAGGCCATTACAGACTATAAACCCAGCAACTCAGCCCCCACAACCACAGATGTCCTCTTTCTGAATGAGCTCAACGACTTTTATGCTCGCTTTGAAAGAGACAACAAGCAACCTGCTGTCAAGATCCCCTCATCTACCGACCACTCGCCCATCATACTCACCTCCTCAGATGTTTGCACTGCACTGAGTCGGATAAACGCGCGCAGGGCTGCTGGACCAGACGGCATCCCGGGGCGCGTACTTAGAGCATGTGCAGAGCAGCTCGCTGGCGTATTCACGGACATTTTTAACATGTCTCTCGCCCAAGCAGCTGTTCCAACATGCCTCAAATCCACCTCCATTGTACCAGTGCCGAAACATTCTAGTCCAACATGCCTGAATGACTACCGCCCTGTAGCACTCACACCCATAATCATGAAGTGCTTCGAGCGGTTAGTCCTGGCACATCTGAGGGACTTCCTCCCACCAACTCTAGACCCACACCAGTTTGCGTACCGTAGCAATAGGAGCACAGAGGATGCAGTCTCCATAGCGCTGCACTCTGTACTCACACACCTGGACAAGCAAAACACATATGCACGGATGCTGTTTGTTGATTTCAGCTCAGCATTTAACACTGTCATCCCCTCTAAGCTAATCTCTAAACTTAGAGCCCTGGACATCAACACCTCACTTTGCAACTGGATTATGGACTTTCTGACCAGCAGACCACAGCATGTAAGGTCAGGCCACATCCGCTCCACTACTGTCACGCTCAACACTGGTGTACCACAGGGCTGTGTGCTGAGCCCCTTCCTCTACTCCCTCTTCACCCATGACTGCCGACCTATGTATGGATCAAACTCCGTTATTAAGTTTGCAGATGACACCACGGTGATAGGTCTCATCGACAACAACGATGAGACTGCCTACAGGGAGGAGGTCCAGCATCTGGCCACTTGGTGCACAGAAAATAACCTTCTTTTAAACACCACCAAGACCAAGGAGCTCATTGTGGACTTCAGGAGGGAGAGAAGAGGCTCGCATGATCCCATCCACATCAATGGGATGACTGTGCAGCCTGTTACATCCTTCAAGTTCCTGGGGACCCACATCTCAGAGGACCTGTCCTGGAGCATTAACACCTCCAGCCTGGTCAAGAAGGCTCACCAGCGCCTCTTCTTCTTGAGAACATTAAAAAAGAACCAGCTACCCACTACCATCCTGTTGAACTTTTACCGCTCTACAATAGAGAGCATCCTTACCAGCTGTCTCACAGTGTGGTATGGAAGCTGCACTGTTGCTGAGCGTAAGGCGATGCAGCGGGTGGTGAAAACTGCCCAGCGCATCACAGGGACTCCACTTCCATCCATTGAGGAAATCCAGAGGAAGCACTGTCTGCGTCGAGCTCACAGTATTCTTAAGGACTCCTCACACCCGGCCCACGAACTGTTCTCTCTCCTGCCTTCAGGCAGACGGTTCAGGCTACCACGGACAAGAACCAGCAGACTTAGGAACAGCTTTTTTCCCAGAGCTGTTTCCTTGCTGAACTCCTCTGCCCCCCCCATTCACTCTTGATAATCACTGCACTGCACATATCACTTTGTACTGCACATATCACTTTGTACTGCACATATCACCTTATGTATAGCACATATCACTTTATGTATATATATATATAACTTAACTTATTTGAACTGTATCCTGCACTTGCTGCTTATTGCACTTCTGGTTAGACCTAAACTACATTTCGTTGCCCTGTACTTGTACATGTGTAATGACAATAAAGTTGAATCTAATCTAATCTAATCTAATCAGTGGCTCATTTTTAGTTAATGAAAAAGTAGTTCCCTTTTCCGCTGCGAGCAGGGTTTGAACCTGCGCAGGGAGACCCCATTGGATTTCGAGTCCAACGCCTTAACCACTCGGCCATCGCAGCTTTTAAATAAAGAAAAAAAAGCAGCTCTGTGAGAAGGGGCTTGAATTTGCATCAGGAGACCGTCTTGAAGTCAATCATCTGATTGAGACATTTCTTGGCATTTTAATGACTGCCATTCAATTGGTGAAGAGGGCAGTTCCTACAAACACTGCAAGCAGTGATCAAGCATGTGCAAGAAGAGACCATTGATAATCAAATCCAACACCTTAACCATTCTGCCATTGCAACTAAATAGTGCTCGTGATTGTTTAAAAAAGAGAATAGCTTTCATATTAGTGAACTGGACATCCTGAATGTGAACTTTGAATTCCATACAATCTCACTATAGAAGAGTAAAATGCTTAGACAAATATTATGAGCATTGTTAAAACCAGAAACTTGTTTTTTTCTCAATCAGTTTCAAACTATATGGTAGGATTAAAAATGTATAAGTGAGAACATCATTGGAATTCATTTTTCAGATCACCTGAGATTTGATCTTGAATTAATGGCAACATAACATTCAAGCCACATATGAATGAGTGGATTACATATTTTGCTTAAGCTTGAAACAATAAGCATGAACACAAGTTCTCACTGAGGCTTGAACTGTGATCAATGGATTTAGAGTGCTGATTGTTAAACGTTAAACCATGGAGCCCACAATAAACATCTTCTTACAGCTTTGAATTGCAAAACACATGCATTTAAATAAACTGCTTTTTGACATTAAGTTAAGGTCCCACCGAGATTTGAACTCGGATCGCTGGATTCAAAGTCCAGCGTGCTAACCATTACACCATGGAACCTACCACTTAAGAAGGCAAGTGATTGTCATTGTGATAAACTGCAGAAAAAACCTGGAGCACACAATGAAATGAGTCCTCTGGGTTTAACCCATCACCCTTAGTGAGTGTTGGGCAGCCATGAAAGGCTTCCGGTGAGCAGACGGTACCTTGAAGTTGCACATTGGTGGTGAACCTAGACTGAATGTCTTCCTACAGCTGTGAATTGCATCAAATGGCTGCTGAACATGCTGGGAACACAAGCATGTCTAGCATACATTTCTTGCTTAAGCGTCCAACAACAAACTTCAGGGTAAGGCCACACTGAGTTTTGAACTCAGGTCATTAGATTCAGAGTGCTAACCATCGCAGCATGGAACCCCATGACGTTTTTACTTAATGAGGTGACTTACTATTTCACCAACAAGAAGACCAGCTCAGTAAGAAAATCCAAACCACAGCCAGGCTTTTTCCATGAATTCAAGAAGAACAAGTATGTGAACGGGCTTTGAACCGGAACAAGGAGATCCCATTGGCTTAAAGGGCAGACTCCCTAAGCACGTAGACGTCAAAAACAAAGACGAGACAAAAGTGCAACTGTTAAGCTATTAATTCTTTTAGAAAGGCGTTCATTTAAACATATTAGTGGCTGATACATGCAAAGTTGTGGTAGTAGCCTAGTGGGTAACACACTCGCCTATGAACCAGAAGACCCGGGTTCGAATCCCACTTACTACCATTGTGTCCCTGAGCAAGACACTTAACCCTAAATTGCCCAGGGAGACTGTCCCTGTAATACTGATTGTAAGTCGCTCTGGATAAGGGCGTCTGATAAATGCTGTAAATGTAAATGTAAATGTAAGTTAGTGAAACAACATAAGTGAATGATTCCAAGAGGCATCAGTGGCTCATTTTTAGTTAATGAAAAAGTAGTTCCCTTTTCCGCTGCGAGCAGGGTTTGAACCTGCGCAGAGAGACCCCATTGGATTTCGAGTCCAACGCCTTAACCACTCGGCCATCGCAGCTTTTAAATCAAGAAAAAAAAAGCAACTCTGTGAGAAGGGGCTTGAATTTGCATCAGGAGACCGTCTTGAAGTCAATCATCTGATTGAGACATTTCTTGGCATTTTAATGACTGCCATTCAATTGGTGAAGAGGGCAGTTCCTACAAACACTGCAAGCAGTGATCAAGCATGTGCAAGAAGAGACCATTGATAATCAAATCCAACACCTTAACCATTCTGCCATTGCAACTAAATAGTGCTCGTGATTGTTTAAAAAAGAGAATAGCTTTCATATTAGTGAACTGGACATCCTGAATGTGAACTTTGAATTCCATACAATCTCACTATAGAAGAGTAAAATGCTTAGACAAATATTATGAGCATTGTTAAAACCAGAAACTTGTTTTTTTCTCAATCAGTTTCAAACTATATGGTAGGATTAAAAATGTATAAGTGAGAACATCATTGGAATTCATTTTTCAGATCACCTGAGATTTGATCTTGAATTAATGGCAACATAACATTCAAGCCACATATGAATGAGTGGATTACATATTTTGCTTAAGCTTGAAACAATAAGCATGAACACAAGTTCTCACTGAGGCTTGAACTGTGATCAATGGATTTAGAGTGCTGATTGTTAAACGTTAAACCATGGAGCCCACAATAAACATCTTCTTACAGCTTTGAATTGCAAAACACATGCATTTAAATAAACTGCTTTTTGACATTAAGTTAAGGTCCCACCGAGATTTGAACTCGGATCGCTGGATTCAAAGTCCAGCGTGCTAACCATTACACCATGGAACCTACCACTTAAGAAGGCAAGTGATTGTCATTGTGATAAACTGCAGAAAAAACCTGGAGCACACAATGAAATGAGTCCTCTGGGTTTAACCCATCACCCTTAGTGAGTGTTGGGCAGCCATGAAAGGCTTCCGGTGAGCAGACGGTACCTTGAAGTTGCACATTGGTGGTGAACCTAGACTGAATGTCTTCTTACAGCTGTGAATTGCATCAAATGGCTGCTGAACATGCTGGGAACACAAGCATGTCTAGCATACATTTCTTGCTTAAGCGTCCAACAACAAACTTCAGGGTAAGGCCACACTGAGTTTTGAACTCAGGTCATTAGATTCAGAGTGCTAACCATCGCAGCATGGAACCCCATGACGTTTTTACTTAATGAGGTGACTTACTATTTCACCAACAAGAAGACCAGCTCAGTAAGAAAATCCAAACCACAGCCAGGCTTTTTCCATGAATTCAAGAAGAACAAGTATGTGAACGGGCTTTGAACCGGAACAAGGAGATCCCATTGGCTTAAAGGGCAGACTCCCTAAGCACGTAGACGTCAAAAACAAAGACGAGACAAAAGTGCAACTGTTAAGCTATTAATTCTTTTAGAAAGGCGTTCATTTAAACATATTAGTGGCTGATACATGCAAAGTTGTGGTAGTAGCCTAGTGGGTAACACACTCGCCTATGAACCAGAAGACCCGGGTTCGAATCCCACTTACTACCATTGTGTCCCTGAGCAAGACACTTAACCCTAAATTGCCCAGGGAGACTGTCCCTGTAATACTGATTGTAAGTCGCTCTGGATAAGGGCGTCTGATAAATGCTGTAAATGTAAATGTAAATGTAAGTTAGTGAAACAACATAAGTGAATGATTCCAAGAGGCATCAGTGGCTCATTTTTAGTTAATGAAAAAGTAGTTCCCTTTTCCGCTGCTAGCAGGGTTTGAACCTGCGCAGAGAGACCCCATTGGATTTCGAGTCCAACGCCTTAACCACTCGGCCATCGCAGCTTTTAAATCAAGAAAAAAAAAGCAACTCTGTGAGAAGGGGCTTGAATTTGCATCAGGAGACCGTCTTGAAGTCAATCATCTGATTGAGACATTTCTTGGCATTTTAATGACTGCCATTCAATTGGTGAAGTGGGCAGTTCCTACAAACACTGCAAGCAGTGATCAAGCATGTGCAAGAAGAGACCGTTGATAATCAAATCCAACACCTTAACCACTCTGCCATTGCAACTAAATAGTGCTCGTGATTGTTTAAAAAAGAGAATAGCTTTCATATTAGTGAACTGGACATCCTGAATGTGAACTTTGAATTCCATACAATCTCACTATAGAAGAGTAAAATGCTTAGACAAATATTATGAGCATTGTTAAAACCAGAAACTTGTTTTTTTCTCAATCAGTTTCAAACTATATGGTAGGATTAAAAATGTATAAGTGAGAACATCATTGGAATTCATTTTTCAGATCACCTGAGATTTGATCTTGAAGTAATGGCAACATAACATTCAAGCCACATATGAATGAGTGGAATACATATTTTGCTTAAGCTTGAAACAATAAGCATGAACACAAGTTCTCACTGAGGCTTGAACTGTGATCAATGGATTTAGAGTGCTGATTGTTAAACGTTAAACCATGGAGCCCACAATAAACATCTTCTTACAGCTTTGAATTGCAAAACACATGCATTTAAATAAACTGCTTTTTGACATTAAGTTAAGGTCTCACCGAGATTTGAACTCGGATCGCTGGATTCAAAGTCCAGCGTGCTAACCATTACACCATGGAACCTACCACTTAAGAAGGCAAGTGATTGTCATTGTGATAAACTGCAGAAAAAACCTGGAGCACACAATGAAATGAGTCCTCTGGGTTTAACCCATCACCCTTAGTGAGTGTTGGGCAGCCATGAAAGGCTTCCGGTGAGCAGACGGTACCTTGAAGTTGCACATTGGTGGTGAACCTAGACTGAATGTCTTCTTACAGCTGTGAATTGCATCAAATGGCTGCTGAACATGCTGGGAACACAAGCATGTCTAGCATACATTTCTTGCTTAAGCGTCCAACAACAAACTTCAGGGTAAGGCCACACTGAGTTTTGAACTCAGGTCATTAGATTCAGAGTGCTAACCATCGCAGCATGGAACCCCATGACGTTTTTACTTAATGAGGTGACTTACTATTTCACCAACAAGAAGACCAGCTCAGTAAGAAAATCCAAACCACAGCCAGGCTTTTTCCATGAATTCAAGAAGAACAAGTATGTGAACGGGCTTTGAACCGGAACAAGGAGATCCCATTGGCTTAAAGGGCAGAATCCCTAAGCACGTAGACGTCAAAAACAAAGACGAGACAAAAGTGCAACTGTTAAGCTATTAATTCTTTTAGAAAGGCGTTCATTTAAACATATTAGTGGCTGATAGATGCAAAGTTAGTGAAACAGCATAAGTGAATGATTCCAAGAGGCATCAGTGGCTCATTTTTAGTTAATGAAAAAGTAGCTCCCTTTTCCGCTGCGAGCAGGGTTTGAACCTGCGCAGGGAGACCCCATTGGATTTCGAGTCCAACGCCTTAACCACTCGGCCATCGCAGCTTTTAAATAAAGAAAAAAAAGCAACTCTGTGAGAAGGGGCTTGAATTTGCATCAGGAGACCGTCTTGAAGTCAATCATCTGATTGAGACATTTCTTGGCATTTTAATGACTGCCATTCAATTGGTGAAGAGGGCAGTTCCTACAAACACTGCAAGCAGTGATAATCAAATCCAACACCTTAACCACTCTGCCATTGTAACTAAATAGTGCTCGTGATTGTTTAAAAAAGAGAATTTTACATTTACATTTACAGCATTTATCAGACGCCCTTATCCAGAGCGACTTACAATCAGTAGTTACAGGGACAGTCTCCCTGGAGCAACTTAGGGTTAAGTGTCTTGCTCAGGGACACAATGGTAGTAAGTGGGATTTGAACCTGGGTCTTCTGGTTCATAGGCGAGTGTGTTACCCACTAGGCTACTACCAGCCTTAGCTTTCATATTAGTGAACTGGACATCCTGAATGTGAACTTTGAATTCCATACAATCTCACTATAGAAGAGTAAAATGCTTAGACAAATATTATGAGCATTGTTAAAACCAGAAACTTGTTTTTTTCTCAATCAGTTTCAAACTATATGGTAGGATTAAAAATGTATAAGTGAGAACATCATTGGAATTCATTTTTCAGATCACCTGAGATTTGATCTTGAATTAATGGCAACATAACATTCAAGCCACATATGAATGAGTGGATTACATATTTTGCTTAAGCTTGAAACAATAAGCATGAACACAAGTTCTCACTGAGGCTTGAACTGTGATCAATGGATTTAGAGTGCTGATTGTTAAACGTTAAACCATGGAGCCCACAATAAACAACTTCTTACAGCTTTGAATTGCAAAACACATGCATTTAAATAAACTGCTTTTTGACATTAAGTTAAGGTCCCACCGAGATTTGAACTCGGATCGCTGGATTCAAAGTCCAGCGTGCTAACCATTACACCATGGAACCTAACCCTTAAACAGGCAAGTGATTGTCATTGTGATAAACTGCAGAAAAAACCTGGAGCACACAATGAAATGAGTTCTCTGGGTTTAACCCATCACCCTTAGTGAGTGTTGGGCAGCCATGAAAGGCTTCCGGTGAGCAGACGGTACCTTGAAGTTGCACATTGGTGGTGAACCTAGACTGAATGTCTTCTTACAGCTGTGAATTGCATCAAATGGCTGCTGAACATGCTGGGAACACAAGCATGTCTAGCATACATTTCTTGCTTAAGCGTCCAACAACAAACTTCAGGGTAAGGCCACACTGAGTTTTGAACTCAGGTCATTAGATTCAGAGTGCTAACCATCGCATCATGGAACCCCATGACGTTTTTACTTAATGAGGTGACTTACCATTTCACCAACAAGAAGACCAGCTCAGTAAGAAAATCCAAACCACAGCCAGGCCCGTTCACAAGTATGTGAACAGGCTTTGAACCGGAACAAGGAGATCCCATTGGCTTAAAGGGCAGAATCCCTAAGCACGTAGACGTCAAAAACAAAGACGAGACAAAAGTGCAACTGTTAAGCTATTAATTCTTTTAGAAAGGCGTTCATTTAAACATATTAGTTGCTGATAGATGCAAAGTTAGTGAAACAGCATAAGTGAATGATTCCAAGAGGCATCAGTGGCTCATTTTTAGTTAATGAAAAAGTAGTTCCCTTTTCCGCTGCGAGCAGGGTTTGAACCTGCGCAGGGAGACCCCATTGGATTTCTAGTCCAACGCCTTAACCACTCGGCCATCGCAGCTTTTAAATAAAGAAAAAAAAAGCAACTCTGTGAGAAGGGGCTTGAATTTGCATCAGGAGACCGTCTTGAAGTCAATCATCTGATTGAGACATTTCTTGGCATTTTAATGACTGCCATTCAATTGGTGAAGAGGGCAGTTCCTACACACACTGCAAGCAGTGATCAAGCATGTGCAAGAAGAGACCATTGATTATCAAATCCAACACCTTAACCACTCTGCCATTGCAACTAAATAGTGCTCGTGATTGTTTAAAAAAGAGAATAGCTTTCATATTAGTGAACTGGACATCCTGAATGTGAACTTTGAATTCCATACAATCTCACTATAGAAGAGTAAAATGCTTAGACAAATATTATGAGCATTGTTAAAACCAGAAACTTGTTTTTTTCTCAATCAGTTTCAAACTATATGGTAGGATTAAAAATGTATAAGTGAGAACATCATTGGAATTAATTTTTCAGATCACCTGAGATTTGATCTTGAAGTAATGGCAACATAACATTCAAGCCACATATGAATGAGTGGATTACATATTTTGCTTAAGCTTGAAAAAATAAGCATGAACACAAGTTCTCACTGAGGCTTGAACTGTGATCAATGGATTTAGAGTGCTGATTGTTAAACGTTAAACCATGGAGCCCACAATAAACATCTTCTTACAGCTTTGAATTGCAAAACACATGCATTTAAATAAACTGGTTTTTGACATTAAGTTCTCACCGAGAT
Source organism: Denticeps clupeoides (assembly GCF_900700375.1). Classification (NCBI taxonomy): domain Eukaryota; kingdom Metazoa; phylum Chordata; class Actinopteri; order Clupeiformes; family Denticipitidae; genus Denticeps; species Denticeps clupeoides. The sequence continues at coordinate 4,429,977 of NC_041710.1, forward strand.
TTGAACTCGGATCGCTGGATTCAAAGTCCAGCGTGCTAACCATTACACCATGGAACCTACCACTTAAGAAGGCAAGTGATTGTCATTGTGATAAACTGCAGAAAAAACCTGGAGCACACAATGAAATGAGTCCTCTGGGTTTAACCCATCACCCTTAGTGAGTGTTGGGCAGCCATGAAAGGCTTCCAGTGAGCAGACGGTACCTTGAAGTTGCACATTGGTGGTGAACCTAGACTGAATGTCTTCTTACAGCTGTGAATTGCATCAAATGGCTGCTGAACATGCTGGGAACACAAGCATGTCTAGCATACATTTCTTGCTTAAGCGTCCAACAACAAACTTCAGGGTAAGGCCACACTGAGTTTTGAACTCAGGTCATTAGATTCAGAGTGCTAACCATCGCAGCATGGAACCCCATGACATTTTTACTTAATGAGGTGACTTACCATTTCACCAACAAGAAGACCAGCTCAGTAAGAAAATCCAAACCACAGCCAGGCTTTTTCCATGAATTCAAGAAGAACAAGTATGTGAACGGGCTTTGAACCGGAACAAGGAGATCCCATTGGCTTAAAGGGCAGACTCCCTAAGCACGTAGACGTCAAAAACAAAGACGAGACAAAAGTGCAACTGTTAAGCTATTAATTCTTTTAGAAAGGCGTTCATTTAAAGATATTAGTGGCTGATACATGCAAAGTTAGTGAAACAACATAAGTGAATGATTCCAAGAGGCACCAGTGGCTCATTTTTAGTTAATGAAAAAGTAGTTCCCTTTTCCACTGCGAGCAGGGTGTGAACCTGCGCAGGGAGACCCCATTGGATTTCGAGTCCAACGCCTTAACCACTCAGCCATCGCAGCTTTTAAATAAAGAAAAAAAAAGCAACTCTGTGAGAAGGGGCTTGAATTTGCATCAGGAGACCCTCTTGAAGTCAATCATCTGATTGAGACATTTCTTGGCATTTTAATGACTGCCATTCAGTTGGTGAAGAGGGCAGTTCCTACAAACACTGCAAGCAGTGATCAAGCATGTGCAAGAAGAGACCATTGATAATCAAATCCAACACCTTAACCACTCTGCCATTGCAACTAAATAGTGCTCGTGATTGTTTAAAAAAGAGAATAGCTTTCATATTAGTGAACTGGACATCCTGAATGTGAACTTTGAATTCCATACAATCTCACTATAGAAGAGTAAAATGCTTAGACAAATATTATGAGCATTGTTAAAACCAGAAACTTGTTTTTTTCTCAATCAGTTTCAAACTATATGGTAGGATTAAAAATGTATAAGTGAGAACATCATTGGAATTCATTTTTCAGATCACCTGAGATTTGATCTTGAATTAATGGCAACATAACATTCAAGCCACATATGAATGAGTGGATTACATATTTTGCTTAAGCTTGAAACAATAAGCATGAACACAAGTTCTCACTGAGGCTTGAACTGTGATCAATGGATTTAGAGTGCTGATTGTTAAACGTTAAACCATGGAGCCCACAATAAACATCTTCTTACAGCTTTGAATTGCAAAACACATGCATTTAAATAAACTGCTTTTTGACATTAAGTTAAGGTCCCACCGAGATTTGAACTCGGATCGCTGGATTCAAAGTCCAGCGTGCTAACCATTACACCATGGAACCAACCCCTTAAGCAGGCAAGTGATTGTCATTGTGATAAACTGCAGAAAAAACCTGGAGCACACAATGAAATGAGTCCTCTGGGTTTAACCCATCACCCTTAGTGAGTGTTGGGCAGCCATGAAAGGCTTCCGGTGAGCAGACGGTACCTTGAAGTTGCACATTGGTGGTGAACCTAGACTGAATGTCTTCTTACAGCTGTGAATTGCATCAAATGGCTGCTGAACATGCTGGGAACACAAGCATGTCTAGCATACATTTCTTGCTTAAGCGTCCAACAACAAACTTCAGGGTAAGGCCACACTGAGTTTTGAACTCAGGTCATTAGATTCAGAGTGCTAACCATCGCAGCATGGAACCCCATGACGTTTTTACTTAATGAGGTGACTTACCATTTCACCATCAAGAAGACCAGCTCAGTAAGAAAATCCAAAGCACAGCCAGGCCCGTTCACAAGTATGTGAACGGGCTTTGAACCGGAACAAGGAGATCCCATTGGCTTAAAGGGCAGACTCCCTAAGCACGTAGACGTCAAAAACAAAGACGAGACAAAAGTGCAACTGTTAAGCTATTAATTCTTTTAGAAAGGCGTTCATTTAAACATATAAGTGGCTGATACATGCAAAGTTAGTGAAACAGCATAAGTGAATGATTCCAAGAGGCATCAGTGGCTCATTTTTAGTTAATGAAAAAGTAGTTCCCTTTTCCGCTGCGAGCAGGGTTTGAACCTGCGCAGGGAGACCACATTGGATTTCGAGTCCAACGCCTTAACCACTCGGCCATCGCAGCTTTTAAATAAAGAAAAAAAAGCAACTCTGTGAGAAGGGGCTTGAATTTGCATCAGGAGACCGTCTTGAAGTCAATCATCTGATTGAGACATTTCTTGGCATTTTAAAGACTGCCATTCAATTGGTGAAGAGGGCAGTTCCTACAAACACTGCAAGCAGTGATAATCAAATCCAACACCTCAACCACTCTGCCATTGCAACTAAATAGTGCTCGTGATTGTTTAAAAAAGAGAATAGCTTTCATATTAGTGAACTGGACATCCTGAATGTGAACTTTGAATTCCATACAATCTCACTATAGAAGAGTAAAATGCTTAGACAAATATTATGTGTACAGACAAACCAGCTGAAGAATGCCCAATGTTGTCTGATCTCAGAAGCTAAGAAGGCTTGGGCCTGGTTAGTACTTGGATGGGAGACTACCTGGGAATACCAGGTGCTGTAAGCTTTAACTATTGAAAAACTTTTAAAATGAAAGTATTTACATGGCTTTGTTGCTTTTTTTGCCTTTTCTCCATCATAATTTGACAGTAAAGCGGGAGTTTTCACTCTTTGATATGTGTTTAAGCCCCTTTGCTTTAAAGTTCAAGATTTTCAAGCAGAGTTTGTGTACGGACAAACTAGCTGAAGAATGCCCAATCTTGTCTTATCTCAGAAGCTAAGAAGGCTTGGGCCTGGTTAGTACTTGGATGGGAGACTACCTGGGAATACCAGGTGCTGTAAGCTTTAACTATTGAAAAACTTTTAAAATGAAAGTATTTACATGGCTTTGTTAGCTTTTTTTGCCTTTTCTCCATCATAATTTGACAGTAAAGCGGGAGTTTTCGCACTTTATAATGTTTTCTAAGCCCTTTTGGTTTAAAGTTCAAGATTTTCAAGCAAAGTTTGCGTACGGACAAACCAGCTAAAGAATGCCCAATCTTGTCTGATCTCAGAAGCTAAGAAGGCTTGGGCCTGGTTAGTACTTGGATGGGAGACTACCTGGGAATACCAAGTGCTGTAAGCTTTAACTATTGTCAAATTATGATGGAGAAAAGGCAAAAAAGCTAACAAAGCCATGTAAATACTTTTATTTTAAAAGTATTTACATGGCTTTGTTAGCTTTTTTGCCTTTTCTCCATCATAATTTGACAGTAAAGCGGGAGTTTTCACACTTTATAATGTTTTCAAAGCCCTTTTGTTTAAAGTCCAAGATTTTCAAGCAGAGTTTGCTTACAGACATGCCAGCTGAAGATTGCCCAATCTTGTCTGATCTCAGAAGCTAAGAAGGCCTGGGCCTGGTTAGTACTTGGATGGGAGACTACGTAGGAATGCCAGGTGCAGTAAGCTTTAACTATTGAAAACTTTTAAAATGAAAGTATTTACATCACTTTGTTAACTTTTTTTAAAGTAAGTTAAGGGGTATTTTCTTTCTTTGATATGTTTTCCCGCCTTTTTTCTTTTTTTTTTTTTTTTTTAACTTCTCTTCAGGTTTCTTTGTCTGTGTGTGCTCTACAACGATCATTCACAGGCTTGAAGCTGAATCGATTAAGTGGGGTTTTCCAGCCCTCGGCCTTCAGGTGCTACGCACCCTGATGTCAATTTAATATCTGATATGTCATATTAAGCGGATTTTTAGAACAGGGAGTCGGCAATAGGGCCTGCTCCATCCGCTCCATTCATCGACCCAGTATTGCATTGCCTCTAGAAGGTGTGCACTTTATTTGTTGTATTGCAAATAAAAGCTTACCACTCCAACTTTTTGCCTTTTCTCCATCATAATTTGACAGTAAAGCGGAAGTTTTCACTCTTTGATATGTGTTCAAGCCCCTTTGGTTTAAAGTTCAAGATTTTCAAGCAGAGTTTGTGTATGGACAAACCAGCTGAAGAATGCCCAATCTTGTCTGATCTCAGAAGCTAAGAAGGCTTGGGCCTGGTTAGTACTTGGATGGGAGACTACCTGGGAATACCAGGTGCTGTAAGCTTTAACTATTGAAAAACTTTTAAAATGAAAGTATTTACATGGCTTTGTTAGCTTTTTTTGCCTTTTCTCCATCATATTTTGACAGTAAAGCGGGAGTTTTCACACATTATAATATTTTCAAAGCCCTTTTGGTTTAAAGTTCAAGATTTTCAAGCAGAGTTTGTGTACAGAAAAACCAGCTGAAGAATGCCCAATGTTGTCTGATCTCAGAAGCTAAGAAGGCTTGGGCCTAGTTAGTACTTGGATGGGAGACTACCTGGGAATACCAGGTGCTGTAAGCTTTAACTATTGAAAAACTTTTAAAATAAAAGTATTTACATGGCTTTGTTAGCTTTTTTTGCCTTTTCTCCATCATATTTTGACAGTAAAGCGGGAGTTTTCGCACATTATCATGTTTTCAAAGCCCTTTTGGTTTAAAGTTCAAGATTTTCAAGCAGAGTTTGTGTACAGACAAACCAGCTGAAGAATGCCCAATGTTGTCTGATCTCAGAAGCTAAGAAGGCTTGGGCCTGGTTAGTACTTGGATGGGAGACTACCTGGGAATACCAGGTGCTGTAAGCTTTAACTATTGAAAAACTTTTAAAATGAAAGTATTTACATGGCTATGTTAGCTTTTTTTGCCTTTTCTCCATCATAATTTGACAGTAAAGCGGGAGTTTTCACTCTTTGATATGTGTTCAAGCCCCTTTGGTTTAAAGTTCAAGATTTTCAAGCAGAGTTTGTGTACGGACAAACCAGCTGAAGAATGGCCAATCTTGTCTGATCTCAGAAGCTAAGAAGGCTTGGGCCTGGTTAGTATTTGGATGGGAGACTACCTGGGAATGCCAGGTGCTGTAAGCTTTAACTATTAAAAAACTTTTAAAATGAAAGTATTTACATGGCTTTGTTAGCTTTTTTTGCCCTTTTTCCATCATAATTTGACAGTAAAGCGGGAGTTTTCACTCTTTGATATGTGTTTAAGCCCCTTTGGTTTAAAGTTCAAGATTTTCAAGCAGAGTTTGTGTACGGACAAACCAGCTGAAGAATGCCCAATCTTGTCTTATCTCTGAAGCTAAGAAGGCTTGGGCCTGGTTAGTACTTGGATGGGAGACTACCTGGGAATACCAGGTGCTGTAAGCTTTAACTATTGAAAAACTTTTAAAATGAAAGTATTTACATGGCTTTGTTAGCTTTTTTGCCTTTTCTCCATCATAATTTGACAGTAAAGCGGGAGTTTTCGCACTTTATAATGTTTTCAAAGCCCTTTTGTTTAAAGTCCAAGATTTTCAAGCAGAGTTTGCTTACAGACATGCCAGCTGAAGATTGCCCAATCTTGTCTGATCTCAGAAGCTAAGAAGGCCTGGGCCTGGTTAGTACTTGGATGGGAGACTACGTAGGAATGCCAGGTGCAGTAAGCTTTAACTATTGAAAACTTTTAAAATGAAAGTATTTACATCACTTTGTTAACTTTTTTTAAAGTAAGTTAAGGGGTATTTTCTTTCTTTGATATGTTTTCCCGCCTCTTTTCTTTTTTTTTTCTTTTTTTTTTTTTTAACTTCTCTTCAGGTTTCTTTGTCTGTGTGTGCTCTACAACGATCATTCACAGGCTTGAAGCTGAATCGATTAGGTGGGGTTTTCCAGCCCTCGGCCTTCAGGTGCTACGCACCCTGATGTCAATTTAATATCTGATATGTCATATTAAGCGGATTTTTAGAACAGGGAGTCGGCAATAGGGCCTGCTCCATCCGCTCCATTCATCGACCCAGTATTGCATTGCCTCTAGAAGGTGTGCACTTTATTTGTTGTATTGCAAATAAAAGCTTACCACTCCAACTTTTTGCCTTTTCTCCATCATAATTTGACAGTAAAGCGGAAGTTTTCACTCTTTGATATGTGTTCAAGCCCCTTTGGTTTAAAGTTCAAGATTTTCAAGCAGAGTTTGTGTATGGACAAACCAGCTGAAGAATGCCCAATCTTGTCTGATCTCAGAAGCTAAGAAGGCTTGGGCCTGGTTAGTACTTGGGTGGGAGTCTACCTGGGAATACCAGGTGCTGTAAGCTTTAACTATTGAAAAACTTTTAAAATGAAAGTATTTACATGGCTTTGTTAGCTTTTTTTTGCCTTTTTCTGCATCATAATTTGACAGTAAAGTGGGATTTTTCACTCTTTGATATGTGTTCACGCCCCTTTGGTTTAAAGTTCAAGATTTTCAAGCAGAGTTTGTGTACGGACAAACCAGCTGAAGAATGCCCAATCTTGTCTGATCTCAGAAGCTAAGAAGGCTTGGGCCTGGTTAGTACTTGGATGGGAGACTACCTGGGAATACCAGGTGCTGTAAGCTTTAACTATTGAAAAACTTTTAAAATGAAAGTATTTACATGGCTTTGTTAGCTTTTTTTGCCTTTTCTCCATCATATTTTGACAGTAAAGCGGGAGTTTTCACACATTATAATGTTTTCAAAGCCCTTTTGGTTTAAAGTTCAAGATTTTCAAGCAGAGTTTGTGTACAGAAAAACCAGCTGAAGAATGCCCAATGTTGTCTGATTTCAGAAGCTAAGAAGGCTTGGGCCTAGTTAGTACTTGGATGGGAGACTACCTGGGAATACCAGGTGCTGTAAGCTTTAACTATTGAAAAACTTTTAAAATAAAAGTATTTACATGGCTTTGTTAGCTTTTTTTGCCTTTTCTCCATCATATTTTGACAGTAAAGCGGGAGTTTTCGCACATTATAATGTTTTCAAAGCCCTTTTGGTTTAAAGTTCAAGATTTTCAAGCAGAGTTTGTGTACAGACAAACCAGCTGAAGAATGCCCAATGTTGTCTGATCTCAGAAGCTAAGAAGGCTTGGGCCTGGTTAGTACTTGGATGGGAGACTACCCGGGAATACCAGGTGCTGTAAGCTTTAACTATTGAAAAACTTTTAAAATGAAAGTATTTACATGGCTATGTTAGCTTTTTTTGCCTTTTCTCCATCATAATTTGACAGTAAAGCGGGAGTTTTCACTCTTTGATATGTGTTCAAGTCCTTTTGGTTTAAAGTTCAAGATTTTCAAGCAGAGTTTGTGTACAGACAAACCAGCTGAAGAATGCCCAATGTTGTCTGATCTCAGAAGCTAAGAAGGCTTGGGCCTAGTTAGTACTTGGATGGGAGACTACCTGGGAATACCAGGTGCTGTAAGCTTTAACTATTGAAAAACTTTTAAAATGAAAGTATTTACATGGCTATGTTAGCTTTTTTTGCCTTTTCTCCATCATAATTTGACAGTAAAGCGGGAGTTTTCACTCTTTGATATGTGTTTAAGCCCCTTTGGTTTAAAGTTCAAGATTTTCAAGCAGAGTTTGTGTACGGACAAACCAGCTGAAGAATGCCCAATCTTGTCTTATCTCTGAAGCTAAGAAGGCTTGGGCCTGGTTAGTACTTGGATGGGAGACTACCTGGGAATACCAGGTGCTGTAAGCTTTAACTATTGTAAAACTTTTAAAATGAAAGTATTTACATCACTTTGTTAACTTTTTTTAAAGTAAGTTAAGGGGTATTTTCTTTCTTTGATATGTTTTCCCGCCTTTTTTCTTTTTTTTTTTTTTTTTTAACTTCTCTTCAGGTTTCTTTGTCTGTGTGTGCTCTACAACGATCATTCACAGGCTTGGAGCTGAATCGATTAGGTGGGGTTTTCCAGCCCTCGGCCTTCAGGTGCTACGCACCCTGATGTCAATTTAATATCTGATATGTCATATTAAGCGGATTTTTAGAACAGGGAGTCGGCAATAGGGCCTGCTCCATCCGCTCCATTCATCGACCCAGTATTGCATTGCCTCTAGAAGGTGTGCACTTTATTTGTTGTATTGCAAATAAAAGCTTACCACTCCAACTTTTTGCCTTTTCTCCATCATAATTTGACAGTAAAGCGGAAGTTTTCACTCTTTGATATGTGTTCAAGCCCCTTTGGTTTAAAGTTCAAGATTTTCAAGCAGAGTTTGTGTATGGACAAACCAGCTGAAGAATGCCCAATCTTGTCTGATCTCAGAAGCTAAGAAGGCTTGGGCCTGGTTAGTACTTGGATGGGAGACTACCTGGGAATACCAGGTGCTGTAAGCTTTAACTATTGAAAAACTTTTAAAATGAAAGTATTTACATGGCTTTGTTAGCTTTTTTTGCCTTTTTCTGCATCATAATTTGACAGTAAAGTGGGAGTTTTCACTCTTTGATATGTGTTCACGCCCCTTTGGTTTAAAGTTCAAGATTTTCAAGCAGAGTTTGTGTACGGACAAACCAGCTGAAGAATGCCCAATCTTGTCTGATCTCAGAAGCTAAGAAGGCTTGGGCCTGGTTAGTACTTGGATGGGAGACTACCTGGGAATACCAGGTGCTGTAAGCTTTAACTATTGAAAAACTTTTAAAATGAAAGTATTTACATGGCTTTGTTAGCTTTTTTTGCCTTTTTCTGCATCATAATTTGACAGTAAAGTGGGATTTTTCACTCTTTGATATGTGTTCACGCCCCTTTGGTTTAAAGTTCAAGATTTTCAAGCAGAGTTTGTGTACGGACAAACCAGCTGAAGAATGCCCAATCTTGTCTGATCTCAGAAGCTAAGAAGGCTTGGGCCTGGTTAGTACTTGGATGGGAGACTACCTGGGAATACCAGGTGCTGTAAGCTTTAACTATTGAAAAACTTTTAAAATGAAAGTATTTACATGGCTTTGTTAGCTTTTTTTGCCTTTTCTCCATCATATTTTGACAGTAAAGCGGGAGTTTTCACACATTATAATGTTTTCAAAGCCCTTTTGGTTTAAAGTTCAAGATTTTCAAGCAGAGTTTGTGTACAGAAAAACCAGCTGAAGAATGCCCAATGTTGTCTGATTTCAGAAGCTAAGAAGGCTTGGGCCTAGTTAGTACTTGGATGGGAGACTACCTGGGAATACCAGGTGCTGTAAGCTTTAACTATTGAAAAACTTTTAAAATAAAAGTATTTACATGGCTTTGTTAGCTTTTTTTGCCTTTTCTCCATCATATTTTGACAGTAAAGCGGGAGTTTTCGCACATTATCATGTTTTCAAAGCCCTTTTGGTTTAAAGTTCAAGATTTTCAAGCAGAGTTTGTGTACAGACAAACCAGCTGAAGAATGCCCAATGTTGTCTGATCTCAGAAGCTAAGAAGGCTTGGGCCTGGTTAGTACTTGGATGGGAGACTACCCGGGAATACCAGGTGCTGTAAGCTTTAACTATTGAAAAACTTTTAAAATGAAAGTATTTACATGGCTATGTTAGCTTTTTTTGCCTTTTCTCCATCATAATTTGACAGTAAAGCGGGAGTTTTCACTCTTTGATATGTGTTCAAGTCCTTTTGGTTTAAAGTTTAAGATTTTCAAGCAGAGTTTGTGTACAGACAAACCAGCTGAAGAATGCCCAATGTTGTCTGATCTCAGAAGCTAAGAAGGCTTGGGCCTAGTTAGTACTTGGATGGGAGACTACCTGGGAATACCAGGTGCTGTAAGCTTTAACTATTGAAAAACTTTTAAAATGAAAGTATTTACATGGCTATGTTAGCTTTTTTTGCCTTTTCTCCATCATAATTTGACAGTAAAGCGGGAGTTTTCACGCTTTGATATGTGTTTAAGCCCCTTTGGTTTAAAGTTCAAGATTTTCAAGCAGAGTTTGTGTACGGACAAACCAGCTGAAGAATGCCCAATCTTGTCTTATCTCTGAAGCTAAGAAGGCTTGGGCCTGGTTAGTACTCTGGGAATACCAGGTGCTGTAAGCTTTAACTATTGTAAAACTTTTAAAATGAAAGTATTTACATCACTTTGTTAACTTTTTTTAAAGTAAGTTAAGGGGTATTTTCTTTCTTTGATATGTTTTCCCGCCTTTTTTCTTTTTTTTTTTTTTTTTTAACTTCTCTTCAGGTTTCTTTGTCTGTGTGTGCTCTACAACGATCATTCACAGGCTTGAAGCTGAATCGATTAGGTGGGGTTTTCCAGCCCTCGGCCTTCAGGTGCTACGCACCCTGATGTCAATTTAATATCTGATATGTCATATTAAGCGGATTTTTAGAACAGGGAGTCGGCAATAGGGCCTGCTCCATCCGCTCCATTCATCGACCCAGTATTGCATTGCCTCTAGAAGGTGTGCACTTTATTTGTTGTATTGCAAATAAAAGCTTACCACTCCAACTTTTTGCCTTTTCTCCATCATAATTTGACAGTAAAGCGGGAGTTTTCACTCTTTGATATGTGTTCAAGCCCCTTTGGTTTAAAGTTCAAGATTTTCAAGCAGAGTTTGTGTATGGACAAACCAGCTGAAGAATGCCCAATCTTGTCTGATCTCAGAAGCTAAGAAGGCTTGGGCCTGGTTAGTACTTGGATGGGAGACTACCTGGGAATACCAGGTGCTGTAAGCTTTAACTATTGAAAAACTTTTAAAATGAAAGTATTTACATGGCTTTGTTAGCTTTTTTTGCCTTTTTCTGCATCATAATTTGACAGTAAAGTGGGAGTTTTCACTCTTTGATATGTGTTCACGCCCCTTTGGTTTAAAGTTCAAGATTTTCAAGCAGAGTTTGTGTACGGACAAACCAGCTGAAGAATGCCCAATCTTGTCTGATCTCAGAAGCTAAGAAGGCTTGGGCCTGGTTAGTACTTGGATGGGAGACTACCTGGGAATACCAGGTGCTGTAAGCTTTAACTATTGAAAAACTTTTAAAATGAAAGTATTTACATGGCTTTGTTAGCTTTTTTTGCCTTTTCTCCATCATATTTTGACAGTAAAGCGGGAGTTTTCACACATTATAATGTTTTCAAAGCCCTTTTGGTTTAAAGTTCAAGATTTTCAAGCAGAGTTTGTGTACAGAAAAACCAGCTGAAGAATGCCCAATGTTGTCTGATCTCAGAAGCTAAGAAGGCTTGGGCCTAGTTAGTACTTGGATGGGAGACTACCTGGGAATACCAGGTGCTGTAAGCTTTAACTATTGAAAAACTTTTAAAATAAAAGTATTTACATGGCTTTGTTAGCTTTTTTTGCCTTTTCTCCATCATATTTTGACAGTAAAGCGGGAGTTTTCGCACATTATAATGTTTTCAAAGCCCTTTTGGTTTAAAGTTCAAGATTTTCAAGCAGAGTTTGTGTACAGACAAACCAGCTGAAGAATGCCCAATGTTGTCTGATCTCAGAAGCTAAGAAGGCTTGGGCCTGGTTAGTACTTGGATGGGAGACTACCCGGGAATACCAGGTGCTGTAAGCTTTAACTATTGAAAAACTTTTAAAATGAAAGTATTTACATGGCTATGTTAGCTTTTTTTGCCTTTTCTCCATCATAATTTGACAGTAAAGCGGGAGTTTTCACTCTTTGATATGTGTTCAAGTCCTTTTGGTTTAAAGTTTAAGATTTTCAAGCAGAGTTTGTGTACAGACAAACCAGCTGAAGAATGCCGAATGTTGTCTGATCTCAGAAGCTAAGAAGGCTTGGGCCTGGTTAGTACTTGGATGGGAGACTACCTGGGAATACCAGGTGCTGTAAGCTTTACCTATTGAAAAACTTTTAAAATGAAAGTATTTACATGGCTATGTTAGCTTTTTTTGCCTTTTCTCCATCATAATTTGACAGTAAAGCGGGAGTTTTCACTCTTTGATATGTGTTCAAGCCCCTTTGGTTTAAAGTTCAAGATTTTCAAGCAGAGTTTGTGTACGGACAAACCAGCTGAAGAATGGCCAATCTTGTCTGATCTCAGAAGCTAAGAAGGCTTGGGCCCGGTTAGTATTTGGATGGGAGACTACCTGGGAATGCCAGGTGCTGTAAGCTTTAACTATTAAAAAACTTTTAAAATGAAAGTATTTACATGGCTTTGTTAGCTTTTTTTGCCCTTTTTCCATCATAATTTGACAGTAAAGCGGGAGTTTTCACTCTTTGATATGTGTTTAAGCCCCTTTGGTTTAAAGTTCAAGATTTTCAAGCAGAGTTTGTGTACGGACAAACCAGCTGAAGAATGCCCAATCTTGTCTTATCTCTGAAGCTAAGAAGGCTTGGGCCTGGTTAGTACTTGGATGGGAGACTACCTGGGAATACCAGGTGCTGTAAGCTTTAACTAATGAAAAACTTTTAAAATGAAAGTATTTACATGGCTTTGTTAGATTTTTTGCCTTTTCTCCATCATAATTTGACAGTAAAGCGGGAGTTTTCGCACTTTATAATGTTTTCAAAGCCCTTTTGTTTAAAGTCCAAGATTTTCAAGCAGAGTTTGCTTACAGACATGCCAGCTGAAGATTGCCCAATCTTGTCTGATCTCAGAAGCTAAGAAGGCCTGGGCCTGGTTAGTACTTGGATGGGAGACTACGTAAGAATGCCAGGTGCAGTAAGCTTTAACTATTGAAAACTTTTAAAATGAAAGTATTTACATCACTTTGTTAACTTTTTTTAAAGTAAGTTAAGGGGTATTTTCTTTCTTTGATATGTTTTCCCGACTCTTTTCTTTTTTTTTTTTTTTTTTTTTTTTAACTTCTCTTCAGGTTTCTTTGTCTGTGTGTGCTCTACAACGATCATTCACAGGCTTGAAGCTGAATCGATTAGGTGGGGTTTTCCAGCCCTCGGCCTTCAGGTGCTACGCACCCTGATGTCAATTTAATATCTGATATGTCATATTAAGCGGATTTTTAGAACAGGGAGTCGGCAATAGGGCCTGCTCCATCCGCTCCATTCATCGACCCAGTATTGCATTGCCTCTAGAAGGTGTGCACTTTATTTGTTGTATTGCAAATAAAAGCTTACCACTCCAACTTTTTGCCTTTTCTCCATCATAATTTGACAGTAAAGCGGAAGTTTTCACTCTTTGATATGTGTTCAAGCCCCTTTGGTTTAAAGTTCAAGATTTTCAAGCAGAGTTTGTGTATGGACAAACCAGCTGAAGAATGCCCAATCTTGTCTGATCTCAGAAGCTAAGAAGGCTTGGGCCTGGTTAGTACTTGGGTGGGAGTCTACCTGGGAATACCAGGTGCTGTAAGCTTTAACTATTGAAAAACTTTTAAAATGAAAGTATTTACATGGCTTTGTTAGCTTTTTTTGCCTTTTTCTGCATCATAATTTGACAGTAAAGTGGGATTTTTCACTCTTTGATATGTGTTCACGCCCCTTTGGTTTAAAGTTCAAGATTTTCAAGCAGAGTTTGTGTACGGATAAACCAGCTGAAGAATGCCCAATCTTGTCTGATCTCAGAAGCTAAGAAGGCTTGGGCCTGGTTAGTACTTGGATGGGAGACTACCTGGGAATACCAGGTGCTGTAAGCTTTAACTATTGAAAAACTTTTAAAATGAAAGTATTTACATGGCTTTGTTAGCTTTTTTTGCCTTTTCTCCATCATATTTGACAGTAAAGCGGGAGTTTTCACACATTATAATGTTTTCAAAGCCCTTTGGTTTAAAGTTCAAGATTTTCAAGCAGAGTTTGTGTACAGAAAAACCAGCTGAAGAATGCCCAATGTTGTCTGATCTCAGAAGCTAAGAAGGCTTGGGCCTAGTTAGTACTTGGATGGGAGACTACCTGGGAATACCAGGTGCTGTAAGCTTTAACTATTGAAAAACTTTTAAAATGAAAGTATTTACATGGCTTTGTTAGCTTTTTTTGCCTTTTCTCCATCATATTTTGACAGTAAAGCGGGAGTTTTCGCACATTATAATGTTTTCAAAGCCCTTTTGGTTTAAAGTTCAAGATTTTCAAGCAGAGTTTGTGTACAGACAAACCAGCTGAAGAATGCCCAATGTTGTCTGATCTCAGAAGCTAAGAAGGCTTGGGCCTGGTTAGTACTTGGATGGGAGACTACCTGGGAATACCAGGTGCTGTAAGCTTTAACTATTGAAAAACTTTTAAAATGAAAGTATTTACATGGCTATGTTAGCTTTTTTTGCCTTTTCTCCATCATAATTTGACAGTAAAGCGGGAGTTTTCACTCTTTGATATGTGTTCAAGTCCCTTTGGTTTAAAGTTCAAGATTTTCAAGCAGAGTTTGTGTACAGACAAACCAGCTGAAGAATGCCCAATGTTGTCTGATCTCAGAAGCTAAGAAGGCTTGGGCCAGGTTAGTACTTGGATGGGAGACTACCTGGGAATACCAGGTGCTGTAAGCTTTAACTATTGAAAAACTTTTAAAATGAAAGTATTTACATGGCTTTGTTAGCTTTTTTTGCCTTTTCTCCATCATATTTGACAGTAAAGCGGGAGTTTTCACACATTATAATGTTTTCAAAGCCCTTTTGGTTTAAAGTTCAAGATTTTCAAGCAGAGTTTGTGTACAGAAAAACCAGCTGAAGAATGCCCAATGTTGTCTGATCTCAGAAGCTAAGAAGGCTTGGGCCTAGTTAGTACTTGGATGGGAGACTACCTGGGAATACCAGGTGCTGTAAGCTTTAACTATTGAAAAACTTTTAAAATGAAAGTATTTACATGGCTTTGTTAGCTTTTTTTGCCTTTTCTCCATCATATTTGACAGTAAAGCGGGAGTTTTCGCACATTATAATGTTTTCAAAGCCCTTTTGGTTTAAAGTTCAAGATTTTCAAGCAGAGTTTGTGTACAGACAAACCAGCTGAAGAATGCCCAATGTTGTCTGATCTCAGAAGCTAAGAAGGCTTGGGCCTGGTTAGTACTTGGATGGGAGACTACCTGGGAATACCAGGTGCTGTAAGCTTTAACTATTGAAAAACTTTTAAAATGAAAGTATTTACATGGCTATGTTAGCTTTTTTTGCCTTTTCTCCATCATAATTTGACAGTAAAGCGGGAGTTTTCACTCTTTGATATGTGTTCAAGTCCTTTTGGTTTAAAGTTCAAGATTTTCAAGCAGAGTTTGTGTACAGACAAACCAGCTGAAGAATGCCCAATGTTGTCTGATCTCAGAAGCTAAGAAGGCTTGGGCCTGGTTAGTACTTGGATGGGAGACTACCTGGGAATACCAGGTGCTGTAAGCTTTAACTATTGAAAAACTTTTAAAATGAAAGTATTTACATGGCTATGTTAGCTTTTTTTGCCTTTTCTCCATCATAATTTGACAGTAAAGCGGGAGTTTTCACTCTTTGATATGTGTTCAAGCCCCTTTGGTTTAAAGTTCAAGATTTTCAAGCAGAGTTTGTGTACGGACAAACCAGCTGAAGAATGCCCAATCTTGTCTGATCTCAGAAGCTAAGAAGGCTTGGGCCTGGTTAGTACTTGGATGGGAGACTACCTGGGAATACCAGGTGCTGTAAGCTTTAACTATTGAAAAACTTTAAAATGAAAGTATTTACATGGCTTTGTTAGCTTTTTTTGCCTTTTCTCCATCATATTTTGACAGTAAAGCGGGAGTTTTCACACATTATAATGTTTTCAAAGCCCTTTTGGTTTAAAGTTCAAGATTTTCAAGCAGAGTTTGTGTACAGAAAAACCAGCTGAAGAATGCCAAATGTTGTCTGATCTCAGAAGCTAAGAAGGCTTGGGCCTAGTTAGTACTTGGATGGGAGACTACCTGGGAATACCAGGTGCTGTAAGCTTTAACTATTGAAAAACTTTTAAATTAAAGTATTTACATGGCTTTGTTAGCTTTTTTTGCCTTTTCTCCATCATATTTTGACAGTAAAGCGGGAGTTTTCGCACATCTATAATGTTTTCAAAGCCCTTTTGGTTTAAAGTTCAAGATTTTCAAGCAGAGTTTGTGTACAGACAAACCAGCTGAAGAATGCCCAATGTTGTCTGATCTCAGAAGCTAAGAAGGCTTGGGCCTGGTTAGTACTTGGATGGGAGACTACCTGGGAATACCAGGTGCTGTAAGCTTTAACTATTGAAAAACTTTTAAAATGAAAGTATTTACATGGCTATGTTAGCTTTTTTTGCCTTTTCTCCATCATAATTTGACAGTAAAGCGGGAGTTTTCACTCTTTGATATGTGTTTAAGCCCCTTTTGGTTTAAAGTTCAAGATTTTCAAGCAGAGTTTGTGTACAGACAAACCAGCTGAAGAATGCCCAATGTTGTCTGATCTCAGAAGCTAAGAAGGCTTGGGCCTGGTTAGTACTTGGATGGGAGACTACCTGGGAATACCAGGTGCTGTAAGCTTTAACTATTGAAAAACTTTTAAAATGAAAGTATTTACATGGCTATGTTAGCTTTTTTTGCCTTTTCTCCATCATAATTTGACAGTAAAGCGGGAGTTTTCACTCTTTGATATGTGTTCAAGCCCCTTTGGTTTAAAGTTCAAGATTTTCAAGCAGAGTTTGTGTACGGACAAACCAGCTGAAGAATGCCCAATCTTGTCTGATCTCAGAAGCTAAGAAGGCTTGGGCCTGGTTAGTACTTGGATGGGAGACTACCTGGGAATGCCAGGTGCTGTAAGCTTTAACTATTGAAAAACTTTTAAAATGAAAGTATTTACATGGCTTTGTTAGCTTTTTTTGCCCTTTTCTCCATCATAATTTGACAGTAAAGCGGGAGTTTTCACTCTTTGATATGTGTTTAAGCCCCTTTGGTTTAAAGTTCAAGATTTTCAAGCAGAGTTTGTGTACAGACAAACCAGCTGAAGAATGCCCAATGTTGTCTGATCTCAGAAGCTAAGAAGGCTTGGGCCTGGTTAGTACTTGGATGGGAGACTACCTGGGAATACCAGGTGCTGTAAGCTTTAACTATTGAAAAACTTTTAAAATGAAAGTATTTACATGGCTTATGTTAGCTTTTTTTGCCTTTTCTCCATCATAATTTGACAGTAAAGCGGGAGTTTTCACTCTTTGATATGTGTTCAAGCCCTTTTGGTTTAAAGTTCAAGATTTTCAAGCAGAGTTTGTGTACAGACAAACCAGCTGAAGAATGCCCAATGTTGTCTGATCTCAGAAGCTAAGAAGGCTTGGGCCTGGTTAGTACTTGGATGGGAGACTACCTGGGAATACCAGGTGCTGTAAGCTTTAACTATTGAAAAACTTTTAAAATGAAAGTATTTACATGGCTTTGTTAGCTTTTTTTGCCTTTTCTCCATCATAATTTGACAGTAAAGCGGGAGTTTTCACACATTATAATGTTTTCAAGCCCTTTTGGTTTAAAGTTCAAGATTTTCAAGCAGAGTTTGTGTACAGGACAAACCAGCTGAAGAATGCCCAATGTTGTCTGATCTCAGAAGCTAAGAAGGCTTGGGCCTGGTTAGTACTTGGATGGGAGACTACCCTGGGAATACCAGGTGCTGTAAGCTTTAACTATTGAAAAACTTTTAAAATGAAAGTATTTACATGGCTATGTTAGCTTTTTTGCCTTTTCTCCATCATAATTTGACAGTAAAGCTGGAGTTTTCACTCTTTGATATGTGTTCAAGTCCCTTTTGGTTTAAAGTTCAAGATTTTCAAGCAGAGTTTGTGTACAGGACAAACCAGCTGAAGAATGCCCAATGTTGTCTGATCTCAGAAGCTAAGAAGGCTTGGGCCTGGTTAGTACTTGGATGGGAGACTACCTGGGAATACCAGGTGCTGTAAGCTTTAACTATTGAAAAACTTTTAAAATGAAAGTATTTACATGGCTATGTTAGCTTTTTTTGCCTTTTCTCCATCATAATTTGACAGTAAAGCGGGAGTTTTCACTCTTTGATATGTGTTCAAGCCCCTTTGGTTTAAAGTTCAAGATTTTCAAGCAGAGTTTGTGTACGGACAAACCAGCTGAAGAATGCCCAATCTTGTCTGATCTCAGAAGCTAAGAAGGCTTGGGCCCTGGTTAGTACTTGGATGGGAGACTACCTGGGAATACCAGGTGCTGTAAGCTTTAACTATTGAAAAACTTTTAAAATGAAAGTATTTACATGGCTTTGTTAGCTTTTTTGCCCTTTTCTCCATCATAATTTGACAGTAAAGCGGGAGTTTTCGCACTTTATAATGTTTTCAAAGCCCTTTTGTTTAAAGTCCAAGATTTTCAAGCAGAGTTTGCTTACAGACATGCCAGCTGAAGATTGCCCAATCTTGTCTGATCTCAGAAGCTAAGAAGGCCTGGGCCTGGTTAGTACTTGGATGGGAGACTACGTAGGAATGCCAGGTGCAGTAAGCTTTAACTATTGAAAACTTTTAAAATGAAAGTATTTACATCACTTTGTTAACTTTTTTTAAAGTAAGTTAAGGGGTATTTTCTTTCTTTGATATGTTTTCCCGCCTCTTTTCTTTTTTTTTTTTTTTTTTTTTTTTAACTTCTCTTCAGGTTTCTTTGTCTGTGTGTGCTCTACAACGATCATTCACAGGCTTGAAGCTGAATCGATTAGGTGGGGTTTTCCAGCCCTCGGCCTTCAGGTGCTACGCACCCTGATGTCAATTTAATATCTGATATGTCATATTAAGCGGATTTTTAGAACAGGGAGTCGGCAATAGGGCCTGCTCCATCCGCTCCATTCATCGACCCAGTATTGCATTGCCTCTAGAAGGTGTGCACTTTATTTGTTGTATTGCAAATACAAGCTTACCACTCCAACTTTTTGCCTTTTCTCCATCATAATTTGACAGTAAAGCGGAAGTTTTCACTCTTTGATATGTGTTCAAGCCCTTTTGGTTTAAAGTTCAAGATTTTCAAGCAGAGTTTTTGTATGGACAAACCAGCTGAAGAATGCCCAATCTTGTCTGATCTCAGAAGCTAAGAAGGCTTGGGCCTGGTTAGTACTTGGATGGGAGACTAACCTGGGAATACCAGGTGCTGTAAGCTTTAACTATTAAAAACTTTTAAAATGAAAGTATTTACATGGCTTTGTTAGCTTTTTTGCCTTTTTCTGCATCATAATTTGACAGTAAAGCTGGGAGTTTTCACTCTTTGATATGTGTTCACGCCCCTTTGGTTTAAAGTTCAAGATTTTCAAGCAGAGTTTGTGTACGGACAAACCAGCTGAAGAATGCCCAATCTTGTCTGATCTCAGAAGCTAAGAAGGCTTGGGCCTGGTTAGTACTTGGATGGGAGACTACCTGGGAATACCAGGTGCTGTAAGCTTTAACTATTGAAAAACTTTTAAAATGAAAGTATTTACATGGCTTTGTTAGCTTTTTTTGCCTTTTCTCCATCATATTTTGACAGTAAAGCGGGAGTTTTCACACATTATAATGTTTTCAAAGCCCTTTTGGTTTAAAGTTCAAGATTTTCAAGCAGAGTTTGTGTACAGAAAAACCAGCTGAAGAATGCCCAATGTTGTCTGATCTCAGAAGCTAAGAAGGCTTGGGCCTAGTTAGTACTTGGATGGGAGACTACCTGGGAATACCAGGTGCTGTAAGCTTTAACTATTGAAAAACTTTTAAAATGAAAAGTATTTACATGGCTTTGTTAGCTTTTTTTGCCTTTTCTCCATCATATTTTGACAGTAAAGCGGGAGTTTTCGCACATTATAATGTTTTCAAAGCCCTTTTGGTTTAAAGTTCAAGATTTTCAAGCAGAGTTTGTGTACAGACAAACCAGCTGAAGAATGCCCAATGTTGTCTGATCTCAGAAGCTAAGAAGGCTTGGGCCTGGTTAGTACTTGGATGGGAGACTACCTGGGAATACCAGGTGCTGTAAGCTTTAACTATTGAAAAACTTTTAAAATGAAAGTATTTACATGGCTATGTTAGCTTTTTTTGCCTTTTCTCCATCATAATTTGACAGTAAAGCGGGAGTTTTCACTCTTTGATATGTGTTCAAGTCCCTTTGGTTTAAAGTTCAAGATTTTCAAGCAGAGTTTGTGTACAGACAAACCAGCTGAAGAATGCCCAATGTTGTCTGATCTCAGAAGCTAAGAAGGCTTGGGCCTGGTTAGTACTTGGATGGGAGACTACCTGGGAATACCAGGTGCTGTAAGCTTTAACTATTGAAAAACTTTTAAAATGAAAGTATTTACATGGCTATGTTAGCTTTTTTTGCCTTTTCTCCATCATAATTTGACAGTAAAGCGGGAGTTTTCACTCTTTGATATGTGTTCAAGCCCCTTTGGTTTAAAGTTCAAGATTTTCAAGCAGAGTTTGTGTACGGACAAACCAGCTGAAGAATGCCAATCTTGTCTGATCTCAGAAGCTAAGAAGGCTTGGGCCTGGTTAGTACTTGGATGGGAGACTACCTGGGAATACCAGGTGCTGTAAGCTTTAACTATTGAAAAACTTTTAAAATGAAAGTATTTACATGGCTTTGTTAGCTTTTTTTGCCCTTTTCTCCATCATAATTTGACAGTAAAGCGGGAGTTTTCACTCTTTGATATGTGTTCAAGCCCCTTTGGTTTAAAGTTCAAGATTTTCAAGCAGAGTTTGTGTACGGACAAACCAGCTGAAGAATGCCCAATCTTGTCTGATCTCAGAAGCTAAGAAGGCTTGGGCCTGGTTAGTACTTGGATGGGAGACTACCTGGGAATACCAGGTGCTGTAAGCTTTAACTATTGAAAAACTTTTAAAATGAAAGTATTTACATGGCTTTGTTAGCTTTTTTTGCCTTTTCTCCATCATAATTTGACAGTAAAGCGGGAGTTTTCACTCTTTGATATGTGTTCAAGCCCCTTTGGTTTAAAGTTCAAGATTTTCAAGCAGAGTTTGCGTACGGACAAACCAGCTGAAGAATGCCCAATCTTGTCTGATCTCAGAAGCTAAGAAGGCTTGGGCCTGGTTAGTACGTTGGATGGGAGACTACCTGGGAATACCAGGTGCTGTAAGCTTTAACTATTGAAAAACTTTTAAAATGAAAGTATTTACATGGCTTTGTTAGCTTTTTTTTGCCTTTTCTCCATCATAATTTGACAGTAAAGCGGGAGTTTTCACTCTTTGATATGTGTTTAAGCCCCTTTGGTTTAAAGTTCAAGATTTTCAAGCAGAGTTTGTGTACGGACAAACTAGCTGAAGAATGCCCAATCTTGTCTGATCTCAGAAGCTAAGAAGGCTTGGGCCTGGTTAGTAGTTGGATGGGAGACTACCGTGGAATACCAGGTGCTGTAAGCTTTAACTATTGAAAAACTTTTAAAATGAAAGTATTTACATGGCTTTGTTGCTTTTTTTGCCTTTTCTCCATCATAATTTGACAGTAAAGCGGGAGTTTTCACTCTTAGATATGTGTTCAAGCCCCTTTGGTTTAAAGTTCAAGATTTTCAAGCAGAGTTTGTGTACGGACAAACCAGCTGAAGAATGCCCAATCTTGTCTGATCTCAGAAGCTAAGAAGGCTTGGGCCTGGTTAGTACTTGGATGGGAGACTACCTGGGAATACCAGGTGCTGTAAGCTTTAACTATTGAAAAACTTTTAAAATGAAAGTATTTACATGGCTTTGTTAGCTTTTTTTTGCCTTTTCTTCATCATAATTTGACAGTAAAGCGGGAGTTTTCACTCTTAGATATGTGTTCAAGCCCCTTTGGTTTAAAGTTCAAGATTTTCAAGCAGAGTTTGTGTACGGACAAACCAGCTGAAGAATGCCCAATCTTGTCTGATCTCAGAAGCTAAGAAGGCTTGGGCCTGGTTAGTACTTGGATGGGAGACTACCTGGGAATACCAGGTGCTGTAAGCTTTAACTATTGAAAAACTTTTAAAATGAAAGTATTTACATGGCTTTGTTAGCTTTTTTTTGCCTTTTCTCCATCATATTTTGACAGTAAAGCGGGAGTTTTCCACTCTTATATGTTTTCAAGCCCTTTTGGTTTAAAGTTCAAGATTTTCAAGCAGAGTTTGTGTACAGACAAACCAGCTGAAGAATGCCCAATGTTGTCTGATCTCAGAAGCTAAGAAGGCTTGGGCCTGGTTAGTACTTGGATGGGAGACTACCTGGGAATACCAGGTGCTGTAAGCTTTAACTATTGAAAAACTTTTAAAATGAAAGTATTTACATGGCTATGTTAGCTTTTTTTGCCTTTTCTCCATCATAATTTGACAGTAAAGCGGGAGTTTTCACTCTTTGATATGTGTTCAAGCCCCTTTGGTTTAAAGTTCAAGATTTTCAAGCAGAGTTTGTGTACGGACAAACCAGCTGAAGAATGCCAATCTTGTCTGATCTCAGAAGCTAAGAAGGCTTGGGCCTGGTTAGTACTTGGATGGGAGACTACCTGGGAATGCCAGGTGCTGTAAGCTTTAACTATTGAAAAACTTTTAAAATGAAAGTATTTACATGGCTTTGTTAGCTTTTTTTTGCCCTTTTTCCATCATAATTTGACAGTAAAGCGGGAGTTTTCACTCTTTGATATGTGTTTAAGCCCCTTTGGTTTAAAGTTCAAGATTTTCAAGCAGAGTTTGTGTACGGACAAACCAGCTGAAGAATG